>NW_020797977.1:0-2070 GCF_003369625.1 Aspergillus mulundensis | reverse complement strand
ATTAAGGTTATATTATACTTATTAAAAATATTTTAAAAAGTTAGTATTACTACCTGCCCTTAAAAAATAATAATAATTATTTTTATTAAAAGTGTTTTAAAAAATAAGTATTATTACCTGCCCTTAAGGGGTAGTAATAACTATTTTTATTAATAATATTTTAAAAAGTAAGTATTACTACCTGCCCTTAAGGGGTAATAATTATTACTTTTATAATTAAAAAAGTAAGTATTAATAAGGTTGCACGGTACTTACTAAAAGTACCTTAAAAAATAAATATTATTACCTACCCTTAAGGGGTAGTAATTACTACCCTTATAATTAAAGTAGTAAATATTAAAATTATATTATACTTATTAAAAGTGCTTTAAAAAGCTAATATTACTATATTTTTAAAGGGTAGTAATTACTACCCTTGTAACTAAAAAAGTAAGTATTAAAATTATATTATACTTATTAAAAGTGCCTTGCCTAGCCTTAAAAAAATTATATTATACTTATTAAAAGTGCCCTAAAAAGCTAGTAAAGTTATAAAAGTAAATATTATTATTTTTTTTTTTATTAAAAAAATTATTAAAATAATATTAAAAAAGTAAATATTATTATCTTACCCCCTAGGTGTAAAAACTACTAGCTAGTATAATTAAAAAAGTAAGTATTATTATTTTATTTATTAAGGTAAAGTTTCCGCGCTTATATAGCTTAAAAAATAAATATTATTATTTTACCTTACTTATACTAATAATAAAAAATAGTTTAAAAAGCTAGTATAGCTTAATAAGCAAGTATTATTATTTTATTTTATTTATACTACTAGCTAACTATAACTTATAGTATAAATAGCGTTATTTTATATTACTAGTATTTTTAGCTAAGCCTGGCTTAAAAACTATTTACTAGTTTATTAATTTAGTAATAGCTAGCTGGTTTTCCACGCGCGTAACCTATTTTTTATATAATAGTTATTTTATTAAACCTTTTATATTATTAGTTAACTTTTTTACTTATACTTAGTAGCTTATTATATTTATAAAACTTACTTTAAAATTACCGCGTTTTACAAGGCGCGGTATAAACTATTTATATATATAAAATAATAAATTTTTTTAAGGTATTTACTTAAAAAATAATTTTATTATAAATAATAGCACCCTGGCTAAAAAATAAAAATATTATATTATAATATTTAAAAAGGTAATTAGGCGCTTAATATAGTATTACTTATTATATTAATATTAAGACTTAATTACCTTGCCTGGTATTTTAATAAAAAAAGTGTATTTAAGTAATTATACTTTACAAGTTAGTTAATAATTTATATAAAAGGTTTTAAAGGTAAGGTTTTATTAACTAGAGCTTACCTAAGGTTTTAAACAGGGGTTATTAAAAAATATTATTATAAGTTATATTATTACTTAATAATAAATTATGTGGTTAAGTTTTAAAAATATATTATTTTAAGTTAAAAAGTAAAAAAAATTAAAACTTTATAATATTTTTTATAACCCTAGTTTTTTTATACTTCTTATTATAGGGAAGCTAGGTTTAAATTCTTAGCTTTTAGCTTAATATATACTAGTTATAAAATTAATATACTTTATAATATAAAATCTTACCTAAAGTGCAGGATATTTTAAGGTTTAGCTATATTATATTTCAGTTATTAGCTTGGTATTAATTTTTATTTTACTAATAATTTATTAAAAAGGGCCCTATTTATTAGTTAGTATTTAATATATTTTAGTTTATATAATAATTTTTATATAATTTAAAATAATATACTAGCCTTGCTATATTAGCCTCCCCCATGCCTAACCTAGTATTAAAATTTATAGTAAACTTGCTAAGTTATGCTAGTATATTATATTATATAAAAGGTTATATAAAAATTAATATATTTATAAAACTTATAAGGTTTTTAAAAAAAAAAAAGTTAAAAATAAATAATTATAAGGGGTGGTTAAACCAGCTTTAGCTAATTAAAAAGTAGTATTTAAATTAATTTAATAAAATTTAAACTTAGGGGAAAACTCCTACTAAACACTATAAAATTAATATATATATATATTA
>NW_020797976.1:0-2118 GCF_003369625.1 Aspergillus mulundensis | reverse complement strand
ATAAAAGCTATGCCTAATTTAAAAAAAAATAAAAAATAAAAAATTAATAATATTATTAGCTATAACTTTATTAAAAATAAAAACTTATACCTAGTAAAATAAAAAAAATAGCCTTTAAAATATAATTAATAGGTTTTTATTAAAAATATAAATATACTAAATCTTATTTAAAAATATAAAAAAAGGCAAGCGCAATAGGATAATTATTTATTATTTAGTTAAAAGTAAAAATAGGACCTAATTTTAAGTTAAAATATACTTAATATACTTAAATAAAAAAGACCCTAATAAAATACTACCTAAAAATTATTATTTTAGCCTTAAACTACAAGTAACTACAAGAAACTATAAACCTAGGAAGTAATAAGCGCTAAAGTAATAAAAAAAAATATTATTAAGAAAACAAGGCCCTAATATTACTAAGCTATTGCCTAGCATAACTAAACTAAAAAATAATAAAAATAAATAATTAAGGCGCTAAAAAGGCACTAAAAATAAAATAAAATACTAATTTTAAAAAAATAAGAAAATAAAAAAATATTATTACTAAAACTAAAGTATATAATAAACCTGGCTAAATGCCCTTAATAATAATAAAAAACTTTATTTTAATATAAGTAAGTTTAGTATTAAAATCTAGAGTATTAATAAAATAAGCCTGGTAGGTAAGTTTAACTTTTTTTTAAAATTAAAATTTAATAATAAACTACTAAACATGGCCTAAATTACCGGGGGAAAGGCAGAGGTATAATTATAAAACTTTAGTATTATTTTTTATATTAGTAATAAAAAAATTTATAAGCTAAATAATAAAAAGCAAGGCGTAATATAATAGTACTTTAATATAGTATTAAAAATTTAACTTTTACTAGTTCTTTTTTACCTTACTTAAAAGGGAGAATTTTTTTTAATAAGCTTTTTCCATATTTTTAAAGGCCTTTAGTAATTAAATTATTATAAAATAAGTTTAAAATATAAATTCCTGGCCTTATTAATACTTTTTATTTTTTAAAAAAAGCTTTACCCCTTTATTATTAGTCCGCGGGTAAAAAAAATAATAATATTTAATAAAAAGCTATAAATTATAAATATTTTTTATTATTATTACTTTAACTTAAGGAACATAATAAATTAGCTATAAAATATAAAAAAAAATATTAAAAACTTACTGACTCGCAGACCTTATTATAGTAAAAATAGGTTTTATATAAAATTAATATAATAATATTAAATTTATAATTAAACTAAAATAGCATGTTGCTGTTATTTAAATTACTAGCTTTTAATATAAACTAAAAGTATATTAAGTACTATAATATAGTCAAATAAATAGGTATATATAATAAAACCCTATAGGTTTTACTAGTTTTTTTATTTTTTTTAAGCTTTTTTTTTTTACTATTTATGGCGCCCTTTTTTTACTTGCCTTTTTTTTAAATTATTTAAGGAACCTTTGCTATTCCTATTACTATTTTTAGTAGTAATAGTAGTAGTTTTTAATAAAAAAGGGGAATAAATTTTAAACCTTATTATAAGGGCCATAAGATTAGATAGCTAGTAAAAAAATAAAAAAATAAGATATTAAACTTTAAGAAATAAAATAGGGGAACCAAAAAAATAAGATAAAAAAATTAAAAAAGTTAAAAAAAAAAAAAAACTAAAAAGTAAATAAAAATTTATTTTTTTATATTTAGCTACCTGTATAACACTAATAACATAGTATTATAATAATTATATTAACCTTTTTATTATTTATAAAATACTGCTTATTTATAATTTATTAATGCTTAAATTAATAAAAAGTAACTTAAAACTTTTATTATTTACTAAAATAGCTATTTTAGCCACTAAAAGCAAAGCTATTTAAAAGTAAAATATTAATAAAAAAATATTATTTTAAGCCTTAAAATAACCCCGCATTTAATAATAAATTATTTTAAATAAAAAAACTAAATAATTAGACGCGAAACCAAAGTAAAATAATAATAAAATATATTTATTATAAAAATTAAAGCTATTTAATAATTAGGTTAATTTTAATTAAAAAAGGGCTAAGTTATTACACCCACGGGTGCTAAGCCCTAATAAAATAAGGGAACTAATAAAATAAAAGTTATG
>NW_020797975.1:0-2119 GCF_003369625.1 Aspergillus mulundensis | reverse complement strand
TTAAATTTTTATTAAAATTTATAATAAACTTTTATTATTAATTTTTTAAAAGGGCTAGCCTTTTTAAAAAGTTAATAGCTTATAATTTTAACCTTTTTTTTAACCTTTTTTTACTTTTTACTTTATTTTATTTAAAAAAAATAAAAAGCAAGCTAGGGCAAGTTATGCCTAATAAGGTTTTTAAAAATAAAATATAAATAAGGGCTACTATAATTAGTAATATTAAGTTAAAAATATATTAAGTAATTTTTATTAATACTAGTAAGTTAAAATTTTTTAGTTTTATACTTAAAAAAGTTATTTTATAGTTTATAAATTTTTTTATTATAAAAATTAATAATATTTTTTACATGTTATAATATATTTTTTTTATTTATAATATATTAAGGGCTTTAATAAAGGTTTTTAATTTTTTATATTTTTATTAAAATATATTTAAAAATAGGGGTTAATATTAAGGGTATTATTTTATTTAAATAAAAAAAATATAATTTTATTAATAATATTAATACCTTAGGTTATTTTATTAGCTATAATAATATCAAGGCCTAAAAATATTAATAACCTTAAAAAATAATATTTAGGCTTTATTATTTTAAATAAAAGTTATATAAAGCGCTTGAAGGCCTTAATAAAAAACCTTTAAATAATTTTATATTTAGTTCCTTTTTTATACATTCTCTCTTAATCACCCGGCCTCACCGGCCAGGTGATCTCCAACACTAGCGTTATCACACATGTTTTATTATAATTAATAAATAATTAATAAGTAATTAATAAATACCTATCTTAAAATTAGTTAGCTCGCGGTTTATTTTCTTAAAAAAGGGGTTTTATTATAAAGTAAGTTAATAAATAATTAATAAGTAATTAATAAGCACTTACCTTTAGGTTTATTTTTTTTTACTTTTTATTTAACTTTTTTTAAAGTTAGTCTTAATAATAAGCTATAAATAATTAATAATTAACAAGCACTTAAAAAGTAACTAGCTAGTACTTACTTATTTTTTTTATTATTAATTATTTAAATACATATCTTTATGCGGGTGGGAGGGCAAGAAAAAAAAGTTTTTTATAAATAATTAATAAGTAATTAATAAATAGTTAAAAAAGTATTTACCTTTTTTTTTTTTTAGTAAGGGTGTTGCGGCAAACTAATACTTAAAGTTAAAAAATAAGTAATTAATAAGTAATTAGGGAGTACTTATATAAAAGGTTAAATTTTTATAATTAAAAAAAGTAAAATTTTTATAAGATTTTTTTAAATTTTAATAATATACCTTAAAATTACCACAGGTAATATATAATATTTTATAGCCTATTTTTTTAACTTTTTTTTTATATTTATAATATAAGTTTTTAAGTAATTAGCAAGTAATTAATAAATAATTAATAAATATTTATAATACCCTTTATGTTATAAAAAAGGGAAGGCTTTAAAAGTTTTTTATTAATAATAAAAAAAGCTAACTACTAGGTAACTACTTGTAAATTATTTATAGTAATATTAATAAAAAGGGGAAAAAAGGTGTTATTAAAAAAAAACTTAAAAAATACTAGGGGGATTAGTAGTAATTAAGTAATTAATAAATAATTAATAAATATTTACTAACTACCTAGGTAATATTTTTAGTAGTTATATTACTATTTTTTAACTTTTTAATATTTAAATTATAATTATAAATATATAATTTAAGGTTATATTTTTTTTAGAAAATTATAAAAATAAGTAATTAGTAAATAATTAATAAGTAGTTATTAAGTATTTATAATAATAAATATATAGTTGTTCACGCGGTAAAACTTTTTTTTAAAATAAATAATAATATAGCTATTTTTTTATAATTAACTAAGTAGTTAATAAGTAATTAATAAGTAATTAAATAAAAAAATATAAAAATTAAAAAATTATAAAGTTTATAACTATAAACTTAAGTAATTAATAAGTAGTTTAAAAGTGCTTATTAAGTAATTTATAATAAAATAAGTAAAAAATAAAAATAAACTTAAAAAATTAATTTTTTAATAAATAAGAAATTAAGTAGTTAGCAAGTAGTTTAAAAGTACTTATTAAGTAATTTATAATAAGGTAAATAAAACTTAAGTAATTAATAAGTAG
>NW_020797974.1:0-2129 GCF_003369625.1 Aspergillus mulundensis | reverse complement strand
TATTAAAAAAGTTTAAAAAGTAATAAGTAAAAGCAACTTTAACTATAAAATTAATAAATTTTAAAAATTTTTATTAATAATAAAAATATTAATAAAAAAATTTAATTAATAAAAATAAAGTATTTTAAACCTTATTAAATAATATTAAAAAAGTTACTTAAAAATTTAAAAAAAAGGCTAGCTTTAAAATTATTTTTATAAATTTTTAAGCTATACTTAAGCTATTTTTAATTAAAAAGTAAATATAAATTTAAATACTTTATATATAAGTTTTTATTTTAACTTATATTTAAGGCCTACTCTAGCCTTGCTTAATTAATAGTTAAAACCTTAAATATTAATAATTTAATTAAATTATATAATTTAATATAATAATAAGGTATACCAAGCCCTTAACAGCCTAAGGCTAAAGCTTAGGTTACTTAAAATATTAACTTTAAACTAATAGTAGGTTAGCTCCGGTAATATTAAATAAAAAAACATTAGCCCTAACATTTTAGCAGCTTAATTTAACTATAATACTATAAAAATTTAGCTTTACTATAGTTTTTAAAAAAAGTGCCTTTATATTAGTAAGTTTATAATTTTTTTTATTTATATAAATAATATTATTATTATAAATTTTTTTATTAAAAAAGGCCAAGCTACTATAGCTATTTTTAAAAAAAACTAGTAGTAAAGTACAAGCTTTAGTATTTTAATAAAATAAAATAGTTTTTAAAAGTTTAAATTATTTAAAATAAAAAAAGCGCAAGGTTTAGTTATATTAAAACTTTTATATTAAAATAATTATAAACTAATTTTACCTAAATATAATAATTTAACCTTTAAAAATACCTTTTTTTTAGCAAGCTTTATTTAAACTTTAGTATTATAACACCTTAATAAATTAAAAAAATAAGGTTTAAAGTTAGCTTAGTTAAATATACAAGCATGCTTACTTATTTAAATATTTTTTATATTATTAATTAATTATTAAAATACCTAGTTAATCCAGCAAATTATTATTAATATATAATAAATTAACTTATTTTTTATTTTTATAATACATGCTTTATAGCCCTTAAATACTTTAATTTAAATAGCTTTAAAAATAAGCTTATTTTAAAGGTATATAATCCCTACAAGGCTTACTTTAATATAGCCTTTATTAATTAATTTAATTACTTTTTTAACGCAGGCTATATTTATAAGTTTTATAATAATTTAATTAAATAAAAAGTTATAAAGCAGTATTTAATTATAACTTTAATAATTAAAATAAAATTATTAGCTTTATTTAAAACTTTTAAAGTAACTTACTAGTAGTATTAGGTTTTTAATTTAATATAATTTAATTTTTAATATTATTTTTTAATTTAATATAATAATAAATAAATTATCAATATTTTTACTAGTTTTAATATTTAATTATAATTAAAACTTTAATATATTAATATTTATAACTTATAGCTTTAATAAAAAGTTTAGCATAAAAACCTTAAAATTAAATAAACTTTTATAAATTAAATAATTATAAATAGTCTTATTAAGCCACTTATTAAATAATAATATTATAAATTTATTAAAATACTTAATTTAGTAGATATTTTTAGCCTTATTTCTAGTATTTAGTAGGTATTAAAAAAGTATATTGTCAGGGCCAATGTTTTTTTATTTAATGTTACCAAAGCTAACCTACCATTAGTCTAGAATTAGTATTTTAAATAACCTAAGCTTTAGCCTTAGGCTGCTAAAACTTAGTATACCTTATTATTATATTAAATTATATAATTTAATTAAGTTATTAATATTTAAGGTTTTAATTATTAATTAAGTAAGGCTAAGGTAGGCCTTAAATATAAGTTAAAGTAAAAATTTATATATAAAGTATTTAAATTTATATTTACTTTTTAATTAAAAATAACTTAAATATAACTTAAAAATTTATAAAAATAATTTTAAGGCTAGCCTTTTTTTAAATTTTTAAGTAACTTTTTTAATATTATTTAATAAGGTTTAAAATACTTTATTTTTATTAATTAAATTTTTTTATTAATATTTTTATTATTAATAAAAATTTTTAAAACTTATTAATTTTTATAATTAAAGTTACTTTTACCTACTACTTTTTAAACTTTTTTAATAAT
>NW_020797973.1:0-2074 GCF_003369625.1 Aspergillus mulundensis | reverse complement strand
ATAATTAAGATACTAACATGCTTTAAAACTTTATATACACTATTATAATTATTAATAAAAAGTTTAGTTAAAGGCTTTACATGGCCATTTTTTTTTAAAAAAAAAAAAACTTTACTAATATTATTAAAAAGTTTAAAGTATTTTATATGCTTTGGGCTGTTTATACTATATATAGTAAATTTAAATAATAGCTAATAAATAGCACCTTTGCCATGCTTAAAAAAAATAACTTAGTAAATAAAAAAAATAAAAATATTAAAAATAACAAGAAATCCAAGAAAAACAGTAAAAATAAAAATAATAAATTAAAGTTAACATGCCTAGTATATAACTATTTATATTTTATTACTTTTTGCTAGTATCTTAATACTAAAAAAGCTTTAAAAAATTAGGAGCCTTAAGAAAAAACATTATAAAAAGTAAAAAAAATATATAGGATTTAATTATTAAAAAAAAAGTACTAAGCACTTTTAAAAAATCTAGATTTAATATTATAATATTTAAAATTAAGGTTAAAAAAATAATTTTAAAGACCCGGAAAAAGTTATAATAATAATTACTTATTTATTATTTAATAGCTTATAATATAGTTTATATAAAAGTATTATTACTAACTTTAAATTTTTTATACATGTTACTAATAACCTTACTAAAATAATTAATATTTATAATACCTTTAAAAATAATGTTATTCTTGTTAGTAATACTATTAATAAAATTAAAAAGTTTAATATACTCTATGTTTTTTATAAAAAATTAAATAACTTAAAAAGGCTTTTAAAGCTTAAGAATTACGCTTATATTCCTGGCTTTTATATTATTATTATATCCCTTAATAAAGCTATGTTAGCAAATTTATATTTTAGCAGCTATAAAAGGATTTTTAAAGACTTAAAAAAAATAAATTTTTGCGTACTTAAATAATATTATAAATTATATATACTTTACTATAAGAAATTTAATATTAATAATAATAAAAAAATTAAGGCCTTTTATACTATAATAAAAATAAAAATTTAATGCTTTATAACTTTAAAAATATTATTAAAAAGCCTAAAAATTTAGTATAAGTATATAGGCTATTTTAACACTAATATAGTATTTAAACTCCTAATATTTATAACTAGTATATAAATTAATTTAGCGCCTTAGCTTTTTAATAAAAAGTAAAAAAAAAAACTACTTTACACGCTATGTAAACTCTTGTAATTTTTTAAGTAAATATTATAAATTAAATTAATTAAAGTAACCCAACCCTTTAAAAAAATTTATTTTAATATTCTTATTTTTAAAGTATCTTAAAATAATATAAAATATACCTTTTATTTTTTAAATAACACCACTTAAATAAGGTAAATAATATTATATACTAAAAAAAATAATTACTAGCGCGCTGTTTAATTACTTAATACCTATATTTTTAAGTAATTTAGCCTTTATATTTAATTTTTTTATATAAATAATAAAATATTGCAGCTTTTAAATAACTTTAAATTTATTAAAAAATAATAGGGTTTAGCCTTTAAAATTATTATTTTTAATATATTTAAATAAAACAGCGCAAGCAAGTAATTAAAAAAAATTATTTTATAAAAAGCTAAAACGCTTTTATTAGCTACTAATATATTTTAAAATTTTATATTTAAAGTTATAAAAATATTTATTTATATACTAAATTACACGCCTATAAGAAATAAAAAAAATAAATAGTTTATATTACTTTAAAAATTTTAAGTGCTAATAGGCAATACTTACCTAGTAAATATAACTAATATTTTTAAGTTTAGATTACTTGCTTACTAGTAGCTAAAAATCCCTAACTTTTATAAAATAAAGCTAAAAGCAGCTATTAAATATTTTTATAAATATAAAAAAACTTATAATATTTAAAAAATTTAGAACCCTCGCGCTAAAGCCATATAATATTTAATTATTTAAGTAAAAAATATAATATTTAATAAGGCAAGAACTTATAATAAAAACAACCTAATTTATATAGCTAGTTTAAAATACGCTATCCTAGTATATATTAATAAAAAAAAAAAAAAACTAGTTAATATACTATTTTTTATTA
>NW_020797972.1:0-2190 GCF_003369625.1 Aspergillus mulundensis | reverse complement strand
ATATTTTTATATTATTATTATATATTATAAGTATTTAAAATTATATTTTACTTTTTAATTATATATTTAATTATTAATTTATTAATTTAAAATAGGTATCGCGGCTAGCAGCCATAAAAATTTTAAAATTATATTATAATTATTAATATTAATAACTTTAAAATTTTATTAATAATACTATATATTACATGTAAAATTTTTAGTATAAATTATAAATATATATTTTTTATAAAATATTATTATATGGCTATTAACTACGTGTATTTTATAAACTAATTTTTTATTTTATATTAAATAACACTTTCCCTAGCGCTAGTTTATAAAATTTACTTTTATTTTAAAATTAATAAAAACCCTTATATATTATTATTTTTTATTATTTTTTTTATTTTTACTTAAATTACCCAGGCCCGTGGTGTATTTTTTTATTTTATATAAATTTTTAAAGCTTGTATAATATAAAGCTTTAAGGTTTTATATTTTTTTATATTATTAAATTTATTTAAAGGTTACTATTATAAAAGTATTTTTTTAACCTTTACCTAGTAATTAATAATATTACTTAAAATATTTAATATAGTTATAGTTTAAATATTTACCTGAGTATAATTTTTTTATAAATAAGTTATTACTTAAATTATTAAGTTATTTTATGCTAGTGTTTGCTTTTACATTTTTTTTAAAAATAAAAAGTATTTTAACTTTAGTTACTAATAACCTTATATAAGTTTAGTTAAGAAACTTTTTTTTTTATAATAGTTTTTTTTTACTTGGGCATCTTATTTTTAATACTTATTAAGTATAAAATATAATTATTATAGCGCTTTGGTTCTTAGTATTTATAAATAAAAAACTTTTTTTATATATTTTTTAGGATTTTTTAGTATAGGTATTTTTAATACTAGTTATTTTTATACTTATAAGGTAAGTATTTTTTAATTTAATTTAATAATTATGTAAATTACTTAATAATTTATTATAATTATTATGTTATATTACCTTACTTAATTAATAAGTTATTAACTAGCACTATTTTCTTATTAATTATTTTAATTAATATATTAAAAAAATTTTTTAAGTAAATATAGTTTTTATTTTATAAATATTAAATTATTCCCGTCTGCGGTTTTTTATTAAAAATTTAATAAATTAAAATATTTTATAGTTATTATTTAGGTAGTAGGTTAAAAAGGTTTTAAAGTATATTTTTATATTTAACTTTTAATTATTAAATTTATTAATATTATTTGCCTGGTATGGTTTTATAGATAGTAATTTTTTTAAAAAGTTTTTTTTAAGTTATATTATTATTATTATAACCCCTTTAGTAGTTTTTTTTAAAATTATAAAATTATTAAAGTTTATTTAGCACAGGGCTATTAATTATTTAATAAATTAAATAAGTATATTATATATTTATTAATTATGTGAGTCGCGTTTATATACTGCGGTGAGCTTAGGAAAACATGAATTACTATAATAGGAAAGGCGTTGTGTATTTTTAGTAGGAACTAATTACTAATTTTTTAAGTTAAAGTTTTAAGTTAAACTTAGTATTTTATATATTATATAACTAGCCGCCGCCTTAGCACACAGCTAGTTTAATATTAAAGTTCCTTTGCCTGGTGGCCTTAGGCCGCTAGATTATATTATTATAATATTATATAATTATAATATTATAATAATAATAATAATACTTTTTTTTAAGTAATTGCGCCCTTGCAATCCATAAATTTATATTTATATTTTATAAAATATAATTTAAATTATAAATTTTATTAAGTATTATAAAATAAGTTATTTTTAGGTTTATAAAATATTATAATTTGCGTGTAATTTATATTTAAAGTTAAGTATAAAAAATTAATTTAATTACCTTACTTTACTTTTAAATTTAAATATAATATTACTACTTATAATAACTAGGTAAAATATCTTAGTTTTAATATTAAAGCACCCTTGTAATTTTTTTTTAAGTTTTTTTTATAACTTAATTAAAAATACCTACTATAAGTATACACCTTTTTATTATATTTTTATTACTTTTTAATTATTTAATTATATTTTTAGGGTTAAAATACCTTATATTTATTTTTTCCCGTGTTTTTTAAGTGTTATATTATTTATTTTAATAATATTAATTATATATTAGTATTATTAGGCCTGTATATTTTATTTTACTTTATACTT
>NW_020797971.1:0-2337 GCF_003369625.1 Aspergillus mulundensis | reverse complement strand
ATTAAAATAATAAATTAAATTAATATTTATTAATATATAGGCTAATTTTATATTATTAAAAATAAATTTTTAAAAATTATATAACTAGGTTTTAGCTATTATAAATAAAAACTAGTACTTACTTATTTTTATAAACCTAAGTTAAATATATTTTAATTATTATTAATACTTATTTATTTTTATAAATTTAAGCTAAACATGCTAAAACTAGTTTTTTTTAAATTAAAAATATAATAAGTTTTAATAACTTTTAACTAATTAATAATAAGGTAAATAATAAAGGTTTTTTAAAAAAAGGGCAAAATTTTAAATATTTTTTTATTTATTAATAAACAGGCTTTAGGCCGTGATATTTTAAATATTTTTAATATAAAAAATAAGCTTATTTAATATTTTTTTAAAAATTTTTTATTAATTTATAGCTTTACGTAGTTTTTAAAATATTAATAATTTTTTTTTAAAAGTAATTAAAATAACCTAATATTACTTTTAAGTTATTTATTTTAAATACCTAAAAATAAAAGGTATTTACCTTAAATATTTAAGTGCTATTAGGCTAATTATTATTATTAATAATAATATTTATATTAAGGTTATTTATATTAAAAAATATATTTAGCTTATTAAAAATTTTTATATTAATATTATTTTTATTAAACTTTATTATAATTAATTTAGACTTTTTAATTAATTTTAATTTATAATTATTAATGTGCTTTTTTAAGGTGCCTTTAATAATTAATTTTAATTTTTAATATACCTTTACTTTTTTAGTTTTTAAGGCTGGGAAATCCTAGTTTACTATTATTTATAATTAATAAGCTTTTATTTTTATTATATTATATTTTTTAAAAATTAATAATAGGTATATTTTAAATAAAAGGTTTAGTAAATCTTATTTTATAATTTAATAAAAATTATATATAATTAAATTATTTAAAAGTAATAAATATAAATAACTTTTTTTAGCTACTTAAGTAAACTTATTATAATTTATTTTTTTTATTATTTATATTACTAGGCCCCTTCCTAGGAAAATAATATAAATAAATATATTTAAAATATAATAACTTATAGTAATAATTAAAAATAATAATTAAGTATTATTAACTTTAATAATTTTTATGGGGTATAGTTTTAGCTTAATAATAAAATTAAATATAAAATTTAAGTTTAATAAACTTAGTAAAACTATATTTTTTAATTTTTATACTTTTATAAATATTAAGTTTTTATTATATAAAATTATTTACTTATAATATATAGGGAACTAGTATTTTTTATATATATAAATTTATATTATTAGGTTAATAAGCACTTTTTTTACTTTAAAATTTTTATTTAAATTAAAGTTATATAAATATTTTTTATATTAAAATAATTTATTTATTATATAAATAATAAAAAGTACCCTAAGGTTTAATATTATTATTTATTATAAAAAATTTATTATTATTATAGGTTCTTGTAATAGCCTAAAAATTTTAATTAATTATTAAATTAAATTAAATTTTATTAATATACTTATTTATACTTTAAAAAAAATAGTTTTATTATTATATTTTTATATATAAATTTTAGTATCTATAAAAATTTTATTACCTTAAAATTATAACTTATTATTTAAACTAGCTTATATACTAGTAGGTAGCTTAATTATTTATTTTAAAAAGCTAGTTATTTATACTTATTTTCTTGATTATATTATTTTTTTATTAAGGCTATAAATAAAAACCTTGCTTTTATTATAATTACTTATTATATTAAGCTAAAAATACTTATTAATTTTTTATATATAAATATTAATATAATAAACTTAAATATATTAAAACTAGCACGCGGATTATATAATATAAAAAAAATTTACTTTTAAAAATAACTTATAGCTAAAAAAGTTATTAAATCTTAATTACCTAAATTAATATACTTATAGGCACTTTTTATATATAGCTAGGGTATTATTAAAGCATAAATTTAATTATTAATATAAAAAATATATTTAGCGTGTAATAAAATAAGCTATATAAAATACTTTTATAATAAATATTAATAAAATACTAAAAAATATTAAAAATATTAAAAAATCCTAAATTAAACTATAAAAATTATAAAAAATAACCTTAATTTTATTAATTTACTTAATAAAAAAAACCTTCTTGCTAGGAAAACCTTTTTTTTAAATAATATTATTTTTTATTATAATAAAAATAATATTAAATATATACCATGCTTACTTACCTACTACCTAAATTTATTTATTACCTATATTTTTTTATATAAACTTTTTATTTTTAATTTATTATAACTTAGCTAATTTAATAATAAAATAAATAAAAA
>NW_020797970.1:0-2379 GCF_003369625.1 Aspergillus mulundensis | reverse complement strand
ATTATAAATTATTATAAATTATTATAAATTATTATAAATTATTATAAATTATTATAAATTATTATAAATTATTATAAATTATTATAAATTATTATCATTTATAAGTATTTTAATAGAAAATTTGCTACCCTTAAGGTAGTGTTTTTAAATTTAAAAGTATTTTATAATTATAAGTATTTTAAAGTTGTGGGTTTTATACTAGGTTTTTATATTTTTTAATTTATAAAACTAAAAGGTAATTAAATGCTATTATATATTTTTTATTAATTAAAATAATACTTTAATAATAATATACTTTAAGGTGTTAGTTTATAACTACATATATAATTTTAGGTTAAAATATTATAATAATAGTTATTTTATAAATTTAAGGTATAATATATTAAATACCTTTAGGGCCTTTTTTCAATAAGTATTTTATAATTATATTAAGTTTTATAAGGCTAAATAGTACTGCCGTGACTTAGCTATAATTTTTAATAAATTTTTAATAAAAGCCGCAGAATCTTAAGAAAAATATTACTTTTTATATTTTTTAGTATTAGCCACTTTATAATAGTCTAAACTTTTTTTAGCTTTATTTTAGTTTTATTAATAGTTATAATAAAGCCTAAGAAGTTAATCTTTTTAATATAAAATAAGTATTTACTAACTTTTATATATAGCTCAAAATTACATAGCCTTTTAAGAACTATTTATATACATTATTTATGTTTTTTCTTATTTTTTAAAAAAATAATATTATTATTTAAATAAGTAATATAAATTATATTAATTAGCCTAGCTAGGGCGCGGTTTATATAAAATTAAAATATTACTAGTATATTTATTAGTTTAAATAATATAACTTAGTATTTATAAAGTTTAAATTATATTTTAAATACTATTTTTTACTTACTTTTTTTATAAATTTAAAGTTTATAGTACGTGTCTTGTAAATTAAGCTATGTAAATTATTTTTTCATTTTTAAATAATTAAGGGTTATATTAAGTAATGGTATTAGGTATATATGTTTAATTTTAATAATATTTAAGCCTTAATAGTTTATATAAAAATATAGGTTATTTCTTTTAATATAAATAGTACTAGAGCTCCCGCAGGGCTTTTTAATAAATATATTTAATTTTTTTATTACCTGTAGTTTTTTAGTAATTTTTTTATTACTTTTATTTTTTATCCCTAGGCGGGTATTTTATATTTTAATATTTTTTATATAATTTAGGATTTAATAGCAGGGGCGCCCTTAAGATTTTTTAATTAAAAGTTTATAAATTTTTTAAGTATATTAGTTAGTTATTAAGTTAGGATTTATAATTACTTTTTTAAAATATTATTTACTAGCCCCTGGGATTAAGTTTACTACCTAGTTATTATATAAAATAAGTTTTCTTTTATAAAAAAAAGTAATTAAAACTATAAGTTATGTTTATATACTATAATAAGCTTAAAAAAATATAAATTATTATAATAAAAAAGCTATTATATATTTATAATAAAAACTAATTATTAATTTTTTAAGTTTAAGTTTTAAGTTAAACTTAATATTTTATATATTATATAACTAGCTACTATTTTAATACATGGCTAGTTTAATACTAAAGTTCCTTCACCCGGCGGCCTTAGGCCACTAGATTATATTATTATAATATTATACAGTTACAACACCATAATAGTAATAACAAAGTATTTACTTGGTTTTTTACCCCTAAATAATACTTAATAATAAAGTTAAAGGTTATAAGTTTTTTAGCCTATCGCGCTTGTTTTCGCGTTAAATTCTTAGTTATTATAAATTATTATAAATTATTATAATTTATAAGCACTTTAATAGGGAGTTTACTACCCTTGAGATAGTATTTTTAAACTTAAAAGTATTTTATAATTATAAGTATTTAAAGTTATAAGTTTTATACTAGGTTTTTATATTTTTTAATTTATAAAATTAAAAAGTAATTAAATACTATTATATATTTTTTATTAATTAAAATAATACTTTAGTAATAGCATACCTTAAAATGTTAATTTATAATTATATATATAATTTTAGGTTAAAGTATTATAGTAATAATTATTTTATAAATTTAAGGTATAATATATTTAATACCTTTAAGGCCTTTTTTAGTAGGTTTTTTATAATTATATTAATTTTTATAAGGTTAAATAATAATACCGCGGCTTAGCTATAGTTTTTAATAAATTTTTAATAAAAGCTATAAAATTTTAAGAAAAATATTACTTTTTTATATTTTTTAGTATTAACTACTTTATAATAATTTAAACCCTTTTTAATTTTATTTTAATTTTATTTTAATTTTATTTTAATTTTATTTTAATTTTATTTTAATTTTATTTTAATTTTATTTTAATTTTATTTTAAT
>NW_020797969.1:0-2335 GCF_003369625.1 Aspergillus mulundensis | reverse complement strand
ATTTAGTTTAAAATACTATATTAATAATATTTAAAAATTAATAAAAAAAGTAATTTTAACTATAAGGGCGCCCTAGTACCTAAATATTTTTTATTAATAATAATAAAGCTTAGTAAAGTATTTTTAATTAATAAAAATAAAGTATTTAAAACCTTAATAAATTTAACTAAAAGGATTACTTAAAAATTAAATATACCATGGCTATTAACCTTTTTATATAAGCCTTGCTTAAAGGCTTAAGGCCTTTAAGTAATTTCTTAAGCTATTTTTATTTAAAAAATAAGTAATATTTAAATATTTTTATATTTATACCCCTTATAATTATTTTTTAATTATTAAGGTAATTTAGTACAAGGCACGCCTTTAATTTATTATTTAAATAATATTTAAAACCTAAGGTCCCCGAGCTAAGGTCCCTGGTTAAAGCTAATATTATATTAAATTTAATATTATATTAAATTTAACGCTATATTAAGTTTTATATAATAATTTATAGTAGTAAGATTTACCAAGCTAAATAAATACCTAAGGCATTTTATATAGGTAATATTAATACTTCGCGGTGGCGTGACCTGGGTGCCTCAGGCATTGCTTGATGACGTGACCCGGATCAATGTCGGCCCTGACACCCTTATTAAAATACTTTAATTTAAAATTATATACATAGTTATAAACCAACGCCTTGGGGTACACCATTACTAAAGTATTATTTTAATTAATAAAAAATATATAATAGTATTTAATTACCTTTTAGTTTTATAAATTAAAAAATACAAAAACCTATTATAAAACCTATAATTTTAAAATACTTATAATTATAAAATATTTCTAAGTTTAAAAACACTACCTTAAAAGTAATAAGTTTCTTATTAAGGTGCTTATAAACCATAATAATTTATAACTTAACATAAAAACAAGCGCGATAAACTAAAAAATTTATAACTTTTAACTTTATTATTAAGCACTATCCAGGTGCAAAAAACCTAGTAAATGCTTTAACTAAAAAAGTAAATTATATTTTTTTTTAAAAAAAAAAGCTACAGGCAAAATAATCCTTTATAAATTATAAAAGTAATTAAATAATTAAATACTATTATATCTTAAATTTAAGTTATAAATTAATATACAAGCAGCTATAATTAACAAAAACTAGCATGTAAATAAATTATAATTAAGTATTAAAAAATATTATAAATAGCCTAAAACTATAATAAAAAGTCCAAGAAAATAAAGGGTAATCTTATAAATTTAAAACATGTAAAAAATTTTAAGTATTAAAAAGTAATAAATAATAATTTATTATATTTTAAAAATTAAGTTTATATACTAAAGTTAGTAGCATAATATAAAAAAATTATAAAAGTAAATTATAATAAACCCTAAGGTAGATACTATAGTATTAATATTATTATTATAAATATTTTATAAAGGTACTATTAGCTAAACATAATTAAATATATTAAAAAATATATTAAAAAATATATTAAAAAATATAATAAATATTAATAAATCATGGTTTATAAACATAAGCTATATAAACTTTTAAAACTACTAAATTTACTAAAAGCACTTGTAAAATAAATTAATATAAATTTTATTATTAAATTATTACTTATAAAGTATAATAAGCGCGTGTATAATGCTATTTTAATAATAATTAAAATATATACTAAATTTATATAATATATCCCTTGCTTAAAAAGTATTAATATAAAATAACTTATAAATACCTTTATAAATAATGTTTTTTATTTTATTTATATACTAAAAAATATGGTTAGTAATTATAAAAGTTTTTTTACTAATATATTTTAAGCCACGCTAAGTCACTGCCTGGGTGTAAAATAAAAATTATTTATTATATATTACCTATAAATAAATAGCTAAACTAAAAGGTAAAACTAAGTTTTTAAGCACTATGTTCACGCCTATATTAACTAGTACTAAAATAATTAATTATACTAAATTAAAATAATATAATTTATAAATAATAACATATATAAATAATTTATAGGTTATATACCTATTAAGGCCCTTATAAATTTAAAAGCTATTATATATATTAATATTAAGGGACTTAAGCACGTGTTAAATATTAAACTTTAAAAAGTTATAAAATTTAAGAAAATCCGTGTAAAGCTAAAAAAGCAATTATAAAAATTAAAAAGGTATTAACTATATAATATAATAAAAAGCATAAAAAAATAAGTTTTAAAGTTAATAACTATATTATACTTTATATAAAAAATATTAAGTTTATAAGGTTAAATTATAAATTAAGTAAAATACTTATTAGCCTATTTTTAATAATTATAAAATAAAAAAAGTAATTATA
>NW_020797968.1:0-2398 GCF_003369625.1 Aspergillus mulundensis | reverse complement strand
AAACAGATGCCTAATCAGTATTTCTTCGGATCGTCATATGATCACTTCTCCTCTATTCCAGGCGCTCTGCAGAACCAAGCTGAGCAAGCTGACAGCTGAGACTGAGACCTAGGCAGCTAGCTAAGACAGCACAAGCAATCATCCTCGCATATTAAGGAGTGGTGGGTCATCCTCTGTTCTATTTTTGTCTCGTCAGCTTCAGCACGGCTTCGCTCGGAACTCCGGGATATAGGTAGGTAAGCTTGTAGTTCTGCAGCCAGGGCGATGGCGATGGCGATGGCGACGCAATGCATCCAGGACGCCTAAACACTCCAGCTTGGTGCCCTGACTGGTAGACCTCGAGCATGTCTCACCCCGTGCATCACCCCGGCGAATGGATCGCGGAAGCCCGGATGATCGGCACTGGACTTGCCCTTGGGGCCACAGGCGCTGTGGGGGTGTATATTGAGCAGCAAATCAGACCATGTTTATGGACGGCGCTGAGATCATTGTCTCATCTCACTTGCTTTGCCTCAGACTCAGAGATTCAGGATGATGTTGCCTGGGGACGGGTATAAAGGGCTCGGACTCCCTACGTATACTTGGACTTTCAACAACAACGCAACAACAACAACAACAACAGCATCTTATTCAAACCCCATCTTTCTCTCTACATTGCCACATTCCCAGCATCAGTCTCAGTCTCAGTCTCAGTCTCAGTCTCCAAAATGAAATCCCTCACCCTCACAACCCTCACAGCCCTCACAACAACGCTAGTCCCAACCCTCGCCCAAAACGCCGGGCTCAACCTGCCATCCGGCCCAGAGCTAAAAGCAGGCAGCGATGTGATCGTGCAAGTTACGCGTCCTGTTCGTCTATCCCCTCCTCATCCCATCTCTTCTCTGAAACTCCATTAACAAGTCTTTGTAGAACTCCCTCACCGGCTCCACCGAACTCGCCGTCGCAATCGGGCTGCAGTCGTGCCCGAATAGCGAGTGCATTGAGGCCGATGAGACGCTCGGGACTGTCCTGTACCATGGCGCCTTCAACCCCGTGTACCATGAGTATTATCTGCCGCCGTATGAGAACTTTACGGTGAGTGTGCCGGAGGGGGTGAGTAAGGGGAAGGCGGTTGTGGGTGTTGCGCATGTGGCGCTTGTTGGGGTATGTTCCTTTTCTTTCTTTCTAGAGACATGGGGTGGATTGGATGGTGCTGACTTTGGTAGGCGTCGAACTGGCCGTTCCTGGAGGTTTTGAATAAGACTGTTACTATTGTCTAGGCGGATGAGTTTATAGTGTCGGATGTATTTGAGGTATCGGATGGATTGCTTGTGCATTGGCTTGTCTTGTGGATATTGATTCGGTATATAGAGTAATGAACAGTTTCTGCTTCCGGTGATGTGTTCGAGGTTTTATTCGGAGCTGAAGCTTCTCACCCAGTGCATGGTCTTGGTTGAACTACAGGAATATATGGAGTACGCATTCAGTCCACGTTGACAGCATACGGACAAAGTGCATTGGGAATGTGAGCTAACAACAGGCATGAATGAGTAGTGAGGGCTAACAGTCGTCCATCTATCAATATGTCTAGCAATACCACAACCAATCGCTATGGATAATGCATCCCCTGAGGCCTCTGATACGGCGTCCCTTCCGCCGGCTGTCCTTGTCCTCCTTCGCGCTGCATCTTGACAACCTCTTTGTCCGCCTGGATGAGCCCGCAAACCGGACAGCAGAGCGCACCAAGACAGTCCTCGACCATCGCTCCTTCAACACCATGTTTCTTCTTCATATCGCCCTCTTTCATGCCCAGTGCCGACTCGAGATGGGTTTCGGTGATGGCGTATCGCTGCCGCAGGTCGTTGCGTTTCTTCGCTTGGATGAGGAAGCCCGCGCCGAAGCAGTTCATGCCGAGCCAGATGAGGCACTGACCAACGGTTAGTATGCTTTCAGAGTGCAGAGCGAGTTGGCGACGAACGCGATCGTTGACGGGGCTGTAGTTTGTCAAGGATGGGTCGTCGAGGCGGGCTTGCGTTCGGCCGAACAGGATGCATGGGCAGCACCAGCCCATCAGACCTTCAAACCGGTTAGCGAGGCAGTCCAACTCAGCTGGAGGAGTAGACGCACAAGTGTCGACGGGAGTCAGAAAGTCGAAGAAGGAGTAGGACCACTTGCGCCCGGCACCAGCAGCGTAGGGAGCGTCGTTTGCCATAATGATTGAAGATATAACGATAAACCAAGAGGGAGATGGGAGATTATTAGGTTGGTCGGACGTCGTAGGTACGCAAGAATAAGTCAATGATAACGATGAGAATGCGCAGGAGTCTGAGGATCAGGAAGAAGCTGGAGAGAGAAAGGGAGACGAAAGAGACGGGCAGTGCGAACCCGTTGAGCAGGAAGGGCCCCTCGAGCCATGCAC
>NW_020797896.1:1977530-1989521 GCF_003369625.1 Aspergillus mulundensis | reverse complement strand
CCCCCCCCCTAGGGTTTTAAATTTTGGCGCTGGAGGGGGGGGGTCCAGCTACACAATATAGTTAATGTTAAATATAAAATAAGCTATTAATAATAATATTTTTAATAATTTAGTTAAAATAAACTTTATGTTATTATATATATTACTTTTAGTATTAAAGCATTTATTCTAAAAATAATAAAACTTATATAAAAAAAACCTTAAGCTTAAATAAATAAAGTAATTATATAAATTATAAAATTAGCTAAAGAAAAACTAATAAAAAACTAATAAAGAATTAATATTAAATTAATAATAAATATATAAAAACTAACCCTAATATTAAAACCCTTAAATATATAAGGAATATATATATATATAATAATAATTTAAATATATACTTATATAAATATTTATATATATAACCCTTGGTATATATTTTAAATAAATTTATTAAATTATAATATATAATATATAGGGTTAATACTAATTAATATATATAATTTTTTAAAAAGTTAAAATAAAAAGATTTAAAGGTTTATTTTTTATATTTTTTTTAATTTTTTTTTATGTAGTAATATTAAGTAATATATATTATAAAAAAATAGGTTTAATAATATAACCCTAACTTAATTAGCCTATTATAAGCTTGTTTATTAAAAAACTAAAAGGTTTTTTTTTTAAAAAAAAAACTTTAAAGATTAATAAAACCCTAAGTTTTTAAAATAACTTTTTTATTTAAAAAAACTAAGTAAAAAATAAAATTCCCTATTTAATAAGCCTATTATATATAACTTTTATTTAATATTTAAAAAATAAAAACTAATTTAAATTAACCCTAAATTTTCCTAACCCTAAACTTTTTAAAAACTAAAAATTTAATAATAAAATTAGGTGCTTAAGGTATTTATAATTACCTAAGCAACCTAGGGTCTTTAGTAATAGCTTAAAAAAATATAATTTTCCTATTTTTAACACGCCAAGGCTTACCCTAACAAAAATTCCTACTAAAACTTAAAATAATATTAGCTAAGCTAAATATTAATATTTTTTATTTTTTTTAAAAAAATATTAAATTTAACTAAATTCCCTATATAATAAAAAAAAATTACTAAATTTAGCTTAATAATAAAAAAGTTAAAAAAAAGGTTCAAAAATTTTTTAGACCCTCCCCCCTAGGGTTTTAAATTTTAGCGCTAAAAAGGGGGGGATTTAATTATATAATATAATTAAAGTAAGCGCTATTATTTTACTTACTAGGGTAAATTTTAAATTATATATACTAGTAGCTTAAAAAGTAAGTATTACTATTTTTTTTTTATTAAAAAAATTACTAAAATAATACTAAAAAAGCAAGTATTACTATTTTACCCCCTGGGTGTAAAAATTACTAGTTAGTATAGTTAAAAAAGCAAGTATTATTATTTTATTTACTAAAGTAAAGTTTTCGCGCCCGTGCAGCTTAAAAAGCAAATATTATTATTTTATTTTACTTATATTAATAGTAAAAAGCAGCTTAAAAAGCTAGTATAGCTTAATAAGTAAGTACTACTATTTTACCTTACTTATATTATTAGCTAACTATAACTTATAATATAAGTAATATTACTTTATATTACTAATATTTTTAGCTAAGCCTAGCTTAAAAACCGCCTACTAGTTTATTAATTTAATAATAGCTAGCTAGTTTTCCGCGCGTGTAACTTATTTTTTATATAATAGTTATTTTATTAAACCTTTTATATTATTAATTAACTTTTTTACTTATACTTAGCAGCCCGCTATATTTATAAAACTTACTTTAAAATTATTATATTTTATAAGGCGTGGTATAAACTATTTATATATATAAAATAATAAATTTTTTTAAGGTATTTACCTAAAAAATAATCTTGCTATAAATAATAGCACCCTAGCTAAAAAATAAAAATATTATATTATAATATTTAAAAAGGTAGTTAGGCGCCTGGTGTGGTATTACTTATTATATTAATATTAAGGCTTAATTACCTTACCTAGTATTTTAATAAAAAAAGTGTATTTAAGTAATTATACTTTATAAATTAATTAATAATTTATGTAAAAGGTTTTAAAGGTAAGGTTTTATTAACTAAAGCTTACTTAAGGTTTTAAATAAGGGTTATTAAGGGATATTATTATAAAATTATATTATTTTTAATAAATATAAAAAACTACTATTTTAAAGTTTAAATAAAAGTGCAGCTATATTATATTAAAAAAATCTTATAGTTTTTATAAACCTTATAATAAAATAAGGCAAGTAGTAAAGCCTTTATAATAAAAGTAGTATATAGTATACCTTTTTAATTTATAATAATTAAAAATACCCTAGTTTAATAGTATTTACTACCTAATAAAACAAGTGTTTTATTAAAAAAAATACTTATATTATTAGCTAATTTCCTTTACTATTTTTATTAGCCTTTTTATAGCCCTTTAAACCTAAAAATATTTTTAAATTATTATATTATAAAATAAATTACTTTACCTATCTTAGCTCCCGCCGCTCTTGCACTTTAAAAAAATAAAAAATTATAAATATAAATTTTATAGCATAAGGTGGTTTAAAAGCTTTATTTATAATAAAAATAAAATAAGGCTAGTTATTTATAAAAAATAGCTACCTTTTCTAGCGCAGGGGGTTAAGTAAAAAAAGTAAAAAATAAAAATAGTAATTTATTACTTTTAAAAAAATAGCGGCTTAACACCCTTATAGCTTTTACTTTTTTTATTAATTATAAAAGTAATATAAAAATTTACGTTTTTTTTATTTTTAGCTTTAACTAATACTAAGTATAAATATAAGTATATTATTACTACCCTTTTATATACCTATATTTTATAAACTAAATAACCTATATTATTAAGTATTTATATTTAACCCGTGGTATAATAAATAAACCAGCCTAGCTAGTTTTTAAGGTATTTATTTATAATTATTATTAGTATTTTTTTTATTTTAATAATTTTTAAGTTTAAGTTTAAGTTTAAGTTTAAGTTTTTAATACTATATTACTAGTTAATATTATAGGTAATTAATAAAAATAGCACGGGAATAAAAATTAATATTATAATATTTTAAGCTTTTTACCTAGCTTAAGCCTAAGCCTAAGTATACTATTAACTTTATTATAGCTAAAATATATTTACCCTAAAATAGCATGGTAAATTATTATAATAAAAAATTATAAGTAATATTTATTATATAGTAGTAGTGGTAAGACTATAAAAAACCTATTATTATAATAGCATGTAATATTAAGGTAATAATTTAATAAACCCGTGGCTAGGTAGGGAGTATAAATTTATAAATATAAATAAAAAAAGATTTTTATAAATAAAGAATAGTGGTTAGCAGGCGTGGTAATTAAAAAAAAAAACTATATAATAATAAATTAGATTTTTATTAAAAAAAATATTAATTAAGGCTATTTTTTTTTTTATTAAAGTGCCTTACCCACGTATAATTTTAGTTTTTTTTTATTAAATTTTTTTTTTTTATAAAATACTAGCCCTAATTTTATAAATTATTTACTAAATTTATATAAAGGGAGCCCGAGGCTATAGTATTTTTTTAACACCTTTAATATACTATGGGTTATTTTTTATTCTTACTCTTACTAAATAAAAATAAAGGCTTTTTTTTTTAGGGCTAAATTATTAATTAAATAGTATAATAAGTAAACTTCCTAGCCCTGGGAACCCCTAAAAAAATATGCTTTATTTATATATATAACTAGGTAAATATTTTTTTACTTTTTTATAACTTAAATTATAAATAAATTACTATTATTAAGTCACCCCTTTACTTTATATTATACTATTTTATATTTATATTTATATATTTATATAAACCATGGCCTTTAAATACAAATACTTTACTAACTTAATTTATTAAAATATAAATTTTAAGGTTAACACGAACGCGAACGCTAATATTAATATTAAACTTATAAAATATATAAAAAAAAACACACTAAAGTAAGTAAAAACTAAACTAATATTATAAATTTTTTTATTATAAAACTAGCTAAAGCAAGCTAACCAAGCTAGTTATAAAAAAGTAAAAACTAAAATAAATATAGTAAAAAAAAAAACTAAAAATAAGTAAAAAAAAAAATATTTATATTTTATAATAAACCTAGTAGTCCTAGCCTAGGGCGCGGAAAGTAATATAAATTTATATATTAATATTATAATTAAAAATAAAGCTAAAAAGCATAATAAAGTATAAAAAATAAAAATTTTAGCTTTAATAACAGGTGTTATTCGCGCTATTATAATTAAAAAAGCTAAAAAAGTAATTAAAGCTACGTGCAAGGCGCGGAAAAATATATATAATATTATAAAAGTATTAAGGTTATATAAAAATTTTAATTAATAATATATAAAAATTTAGTAAATATTAAAAAAGGCCCATGTTTAGGCCCTTTAAACTATAAAAAAAATAATAAAAAATAAGCTTAAAAAGCTTAAAAAGCATGTAATAAAGGTATATATAAAGGCATAAAGTATTAATTTATAGCTTAGCCACCTATTTATAGTATAAAATAATAGCTAAACACTTTTTTATAAAAACTAGTAAAACAAGCTTTTATATTAATTAATAAACTAGTTATACTTTAAGGCAGACCTTGCCAAGGCTAAGTTTYTTATACCTAAATAATTTAAGTTTACGCGTGCCCTAGTTAAAAATCTTAATAAATTAAAAAAGCAGGTTATTACGCTAGACTATAAGTTTATAAAAAATATAAAAAAATAAAGTATACTAGCACAACTTATTATAATTAATATATTAATAAAAAAGGTGCTAAATAATATACTTATTAATACTATAAAGCTAATTATTAATTATATTATAAAGTATAATAAATTAATACTAGCTATATATAATTATTATTATAAATTAAACTTAATTTTACTTAATATAGCCACCACGCAAGCCGCGCTTTTTAAGTATATTAATAATTAAATTATTATTATTAGCTATATAATATATAATAACTTTAAGTAGCTAAAGCTATATTATACATGTGTAATTAATCTTTAACTATTAATTTAATATGCTATTAAAAATAAATATAGCCGTGAATTTAAAGCACGGCTATAGTATTTATAAAAGCTAAAGCATTTAATAATAAAGCTAGTAGGTAAATACATATAGCTAAGTAAAAAAAATATAATTATATAAAAAATATATTTATAGTAAGAAAGCTAGTTATTTAGTAACTTATAAAAAAAAAATAAAGCCTATTTAATAATAAGTAAGAATAATAGCTAAAAATTAAAGTAGGTATTTTAAATAAACCCCCTAGTTATATAATATAAAGTAAATTAATAAATTAACACTTAATTTTAAGGACTCCGGGGCTAATTTAAATACAAGTAAAAGTAAATTTTTTATATTAAAAAAGGCTAAGGCTAATTTAAAGTAACTATATATTACTTAATTTTTTACTAAATATTTAATAGGTTTTTTTACTTTTTTTATATAATTTTAAATAATAAATTATTTTATTTTTAATAAAATATGCACTTGTCCTGTGGGCAGGAACTAGTAATATAAAAATATTAAAAATTACTTATAGTTACTTAAACCTGCGCGTAAAATAGTAAAAAATAGTATAGTTTATTATATTAATAGGGTTAAATAAAAAAATAAAATATAAATAGCAAAGCTAAAATAATAATATTAGTTAGCGTAATTTTTATAAAAGTAAAAAAAATTAAAAATAATAAGCAGGATAATTTTTATAATAACCTTAAAATAAAATAGTAAAAAAAAATTAGCTAAGCTAGCATATTTTTATAGTAATTATTACAGGCTAAGGGGTATAATTAAATAAGCTTAGGTTTATAATATTTACATGCTTTATATAAAACTATTTTTAAATTTAAAGGCGCGCCCGTGCTTGCTTTACTAAAAATATATTTATTATATTAATTAAAATATAATAAAATAGGAAAGCTTCCAAGGGCCACTATTTTTAATAAGGATTTTATTTAAATTTATATAATAATATATATATAATTTATAATAACACTTTTACTAGGGCTAGTTTTTATTAGGACTTAAAAGAACTTAAATTTTACTAAGTTAATTATATAAAAAATAGTGGCTATTAAGGTACTAGTACTTAATTTTTTATAAAAATTTATATATAAATTAAAGTACCTATATTTACAAAGCTATTTAAAGGTTTATCCACGTGGTATTAGGCTAAAAATAAGGTTATTAATATATTAATAGGGCTATTAATATACTAGTACTTTATTTTTTATATTAGTTAAGCTATATTTACATGCTAGTTAAGTATAATATAAAATGTTTTATATTTAAAACTTTTTTTTTTTTATTATATTATTATTTTGTGCTGTCTAGCGCTGCTTACTAATTTTTAGTATACTAGTAATAAAAAATTATATATAAATTAAAGTACTTATATTAAGGGTAAAGGTTATAAACACGCTAGCAAGGCTATTAATATGCTAGTACT
Source organism: Aspergillus mulundensis (assembly GCF_003369625.1). Lineage (NCBI taxonomy): Eukaryota > Fungi > Ascomycota > Eurotiomycetes > Eurotiales > Aspergillaceae > Aspergillus > Aspergillus mulundensis. The sequence goes on along the minus strand of NW_020797896.1, from coordinate 1,983,024 downwards.
TTATTTTTTATATAAAATTATATATAAATTAAAATATTTATATTATAAAGTAATCTGGAGGTTTATTCGCGTGGTATTTAATTAAAAATAAGGTTATTAATATATTAAAGCGCCCTTAAAGTATAAGTACTTTATTTTTTATAAGTAATTATATATAAATTAAAGTACCTATATTATAAAGCTATTTAAAGATTTATTTATATAATATTTAGCTAAAAATAAGGTTATTAATATATTAGTAAGGCTATTAACGCGCTTATAAGGTTATAAAAGTATATTTAAGTAAAGCACGTGTATAATTATACTTACATATTAAAAGGCTAATAACTTTATAAAACTATAGTATTTTTAAGTTTTAACTAAATATATTAAAAAAGCGCACTTAAAAATATATATAAGCTTAATATAAAGCTTTAAATATTTATTATTATAAAAATATTATAGTAAAATTTAAAAGTAATAATTATATTAATATATATATATATTAATTTTATAATATTTAGTGGGAGTTTTCCCCTAAGTCCAAATTTTGCTAAATTAGCCTAAATACTATTTTTTAATTAGCTAAAGCTAGTTTAACCACCCCCTATAATTATTTATTTTTAACTTTTTTTTTTTAAAAACCTTATAAGTTTTATAGGTATATTAATTTTTATATAACCTTTTATATAGTATAATATACTAGCGTAACTTAGTAAGTTTATTATAAATTTTAATACTAAGTTAGGCGTGGGGGAGGCTAATATAATAAAATTAGTATATTATTTTAAATTATATAAAAATTATTATATAAACTAAAATATATTAAATACTAACTAATAAATAGGGCCCCTTTTAATAAATTATTAATAAAATAAGGACTTCCTGTATTATAAACTAATATTAAGCTAATAATTAAAATATAATATAGCTAAACCTTAGGATATCCTACACCTTAGGTAAAATTTTATATTATAAAATATATTAATTTTATAGCTAGCACGCGCTAAGCTAAGGGCTAAAAATTTAAACCTAGCTTTTTTATAATAAAAAGTATAAAAAAGGCTAGGGCTATAAAAAATATTATAAAGCTTTAATTTTTTTTATTTTTTAATTTAAAATAATATGTTTTTAAAACTTAATCACGCGATTTATTATTAGGTAATAATATAATTTATAATAATATTTTTTAATAACCCTTGTTTAAAACCTTAGGTAAGCTCTAGTTAGTAAAATCTTACTTTTAAAACCTTTTATATAAATTATTAACTAACTTATAAAGTATAATTATTTAAATATACTTTTTTTATTAAAATACTAAGCAAGGCAATTAAGCCTTAATATTAATATAATAAGTAATATTATACTAGGTACCTAACTACCTTTTTAAATATTATAATATAATATTTTTATTTTTTAGCTAGGGTATTATTATTTATAATAAGATTATTTTTTAGGTAAATACCTTAAAAAAATTTATTATTTTATATATATAAATAGTTTATACCGTGCCTTGCAAGACGCGGTAATTTTAAAGTAAGTTTTATAAATATAGCAAGCTGCTAAGTATAAATAAAAAAATTAACTAGTAATATAAAAAATTTAATAAAATAATTATTATATAAAAAACAAGTTACGCGCGCGAAAAACTAGCTAGCTATTATTAAATTAATAAATTAATAAGTGGTTTTTAAGCTAGGCTTAGCTAAAAGTACTAGTAATATAAAGTAATATTACTTATATTATAAATTATAATTAGCTAGTAGTATAAGTAGGGCAGGATAATAGTACTTATTTATTAAATTATACTAGCTTTTTAAGCTACTTTCCATTATTAATATAAATAAGGTAAAATAATAATATTTACTTTTTAAGCTATATAAATATAAAAACTTTACCTTAGTAAGTAAAATAATAATACTTACTTTTTTAATTATATTAACTAGTAATTTTTATACCTAAAAGGCAAGATAGTAATACTTACTTTTTTAATATTATTTTAGTAATTTTTTTAATAAAAAAAAATAATAATACTTGCTTTTATAGCTTTACTAGCTTTTTAAAATATTTTTAATAAGTATAGTATAACTTTTTTAAGGCCAGGCAAGGTATTTTTAGTAAGTATAATATAATTTTAATACTTACTTTTTTAGCTATAGGGGTAGTAATTACTACCCCTTAAAAATATAATAATATTAGCTTTTTAAAGTATTTTTAATAAATATAATATAACCTTAATACTTGCTACTTTAGTTACAAGGGTAGTAATTACTACCCTTTAAAAATAAGTAATAATACTTACTTTTTAAGGCACTTTTAATAAATATAATATAACCTTAATACTTGCTATTTTAGCTATAAAAATAGTAATTACTACCCTTTAAAGGTAAATAATAATACTTACTTTTTAAGGCACTTTTAATAAAAATAATAATTATTACTTTTTAAAAATATAGTAATACTAGCTTTTTAAAGTACTTTTAATAAGTATAATATAATCTTAATACTTGCTGCTTTAGCTATAGGGGTAGTAATTACTATTTTTTAAAAATAGGTAGTAATACTAGCTTTTTAAAACACTTTTAATAAGTATAGTATAATTTTAATACTTACTTTTTTAATTATAAGGGTAGTAATTACTACCCCTTAAGGGCAGGTAGTAATACTTATTTTTTAAAGTATTATTAATAAAAATAGTTATTACTGCCTTTTAAGGGCAGGTAGTAATACTTACTTTTTAAAATATTTTTAATAAAAATAGTTATTACTACCCCTTAAGGGCAGGTAATAATACTTACTTTTTAAAATATTTTTAATAAAAATAATTATTACTACCTTTTAAGGGCAGGTAATAATACTTACTTTTTAAAATATTTTTAATAAAAATAATAATTACTACCCCTTAAGGGCAGGTAGTAATATTTACTTTTTAAGATATTATTAATAAAAATAGCTATTACTACCCCTTAAAAATAAGTAATAATATTTATTTTTTAAGGTACTTTTAATAAAAATAATTATTACTACTTTTTAAGGGTAGGTAGTAATACTAGTTTTTTAAAATACTTTTAATAAGTATAATATAATCTTAATACTTATTTTTTTAGCTATAAGGGTAGTAATTACTGCTTTTTAAAAGTAGGTAATAATACTTGCTTTTTAAGGTATTTTTAGTAAAAATAATTATTATTACCTTTTAAAGGCAAGTAGTAATACTAGCTTTTTAAAATACTTTTAATAAATATAATATAACCTTAATACTTGCTTTTTTAGCTATAAAAATAATAATTACTAACTTTTAAAAGTAAGTAGTAATACTTACTTTTTAAAATACTTTTAATAAAAATAGCTATTACTACTTTTTAAAGGCAAGTAATAATACTAGCTTTTTAAGGTATTTTTAATAAGTATAATATAATTTTAATACTTACTTTTTTAATTACAGGGGTAATAATTACTACCCCTTAAAAATAAGTAATAATACTTACTTTTTAAAATATTTTTAATAAAAATAGTTATTACTACCCCTTAAGGGCAGGTAATAATACTTATTTTTTAAAATATTTTTAATAAAAATAGTAATTACTACCCCTTAAGGGCAGGTAGTAATACTTATTTTTTAAAATATTATTAATAAAAATAGCTATTACTACCCCTTAAAAACAGGTAATAATACTTACTTTTTAAGGTATTTTTAATAAAAATAATTATTACTATTTTTTAAAAGCAGGTAGTAATACTAGCTTTTTAAAGTATTTTTAATAAGTATAATATAATTTTAATACTTACTTTTTTAGTTATAAGGGTAGTAATTACTACCTTTTAAAAGTAAGTAGTAATACTTACTTTTTAAGGTACTTTTAGTAAAAATAATTATTACTACCTTTTAAGGGTAGGTAGTAATACTAGCTTTTTAAAATATTTTTAATAAGTATAATATAATTTTAATACTTGCTTTTTTAACTATAAAAATAGTAATTATTACCCCTTAAAAATAGGTAGTAATACTTATTTTTTAAAATATTTTTAATAAAAATAATTATTACTACCCCTTAAGGGCAAGTAGTAATATTTATTTTTTAAGATACTTTTAATAAAAATAATAATTACTACCCCTTAAAGGCAGGTAATAATACTTATTTTTTAAGGTATTTTTAATAAAAATAATTATTATTACCCCTTAAAAGCAAGTAATAATACTTATTTTTTAAAATATTTTTAATAAAAATAGCTATTACTGCCCCTTAAAGGCAAGTAATAATATTTATTTTTTAAAATATTATTAATAAAAATAGTTATTACTACCCTTTAAGGGTAGGTAATAATACTTATTTTTTAAGGTACTTTTAATAAGTACTATATAACCTTTACCTTTTAAAAAAAAATAATTATTATTATTTTTTAAGGGCAGGTAGTAATACTTACTTTTTAAAATATTATTAATAAAAATAGCTATTACTACCCCTTAAGGGCAGGTAATAATACTTACTTTTTAAGGTACTTTTAATAAAAATAATTATTATTACTTTTTAAGGGCAGGTAGTAATACTAGCTTTTTAAAATACTTTTAATAAATATAATATAACCTTAATACTTGCTTTTTTAGTTATAAAAATAATAATTACTACCCTTTAAAGGTAGGTAGTAATACTTACTTTTTAAAATATTTTTAATAAAAATAGTTATTATTACCTTTTAAGGGCAGGTAATAATACTAACTTTTTAAAATACTTTTAATAAGTATAATATAATTTTAATACTTACTTTTTTAATTATAAAAATAATAATTACTACCCCTTAAAAGCAAGTAGTAATACTTATTTTTTAAGGTATTTTTAATAAAAATAGCTATTACTACCCTTTAAAAGTAGGTAATAATACTTACTTTTTAAAATACTTTTAGTAAAAATAGTTATTACTACCTTTTAAGGGCAGGTAGTAATACTTACTTTTTAAAATATTATTAATAAAAATAGTTATTACTACTCTTTAAAAGCAGGCAGTAATACTTACTTTTTAAAATATTTTTAATAAGTACTATGTAACTTTTACCTTTTAAAAAAAAATAATTATTATTACTTTTTAAAGGTAGGTAATAATACTTACTTTTTAAAATATTATTAATAAAAATAGTTATTACTACCCCTTAAAGGCAGGTAGTAATATTTATTTTTTAAGGTATTTTTAATAAAAATAGCTATTATTATTTTTTAAGGGTAGGTAATAATACTAGCTTTTTAAGGTACTTTTAATAAGTATAATATAACCTTAATACTTACTTTTTTAATTATAGGAATAGTAATTACTACCTTTTAAAAATAAGTAATAATACTTATTTTTTAAAGCACTTTTAGTAAAAATAATTATTATTACTTTTTAAGAGTAGGTAGTAATACTAGCTTTTTAAGGTATTTTTAATAAATATAATATAACCTTAATACTTGCTTTTTTAGCTATAAAAATAGTAATTATTACCTTTTAAGGGTAGGTAATAATACTTACTTTTTAAGGTATT
>NW_020797896.1:1975233-1977398 GCF_003369625.1 Aspergillus mulundensis | reverse complement strand
TAATACTTACTTTTTAAGGTATTATTAATAAAAATAGCTATTACTACTTTTTAAAAGTAAGTAATAATACTTATTTTTTAAGGTACTTTTAATAAGTACCATGTAACCTTATTAATACTTACTTTTTTAATTATAAGGGTAGTTATTACTATTTTTTAAAAGTAAGTAGTAATACTTGCTTTTTAAAGTACTTTTAATAAAAATAGTTATTATTACCCCTTAAAAACAGGTAATAATACTTACTTTTTAAGGTATTATTAATAAAAATAATTATTACTACTTTTTAAGGGTAGGTAGTAATACTTATTTTTTAAAATAATTTTAGTAAGTACCGCGTAACCTTATTAATACTTACTTTTTTAATTATAAAAGTAATTATTACTACCCTTTAAAAGTAGGTAATAATACTTACTTTTTTAAATATTTTTAATAAGTATAGCATAACCTTAATACTTTAGTAATTTTTTTATTAATAAATTACTAAAATATTTTTTTTTTTTAACCTAAACCCTTAAACACGTTTTTCCTATATAATTATTAACTTTATTTACCTTTAAAAATTTAAAAAAAGTTTATGCGTATTTACTTTTATAACAAGTATTTTATATTTTATTTAGTTTAAAACACCTATTAGTGCAAGTATTTATACTTATTTTAAATATAAATCCTAATTTTATACCTAACCTAATAACTTTATAACTATCTTATACCCTAACTTATATAGTAATTACTTTAAAACTTTTATAAATTAAATTTAAATATTAGCTTTATTTAACTTTTAAATTTAAAAAAAATTTATGCGCATTTACCCTTATAATAAGTATTTTATATTTTATTTAGTTTAAAACACCTATTAGTGCAAGTATCTATACTTATTTTAAAAATAAATTTTAATTTTATACCTAACTTAATAACTTTATAATTATTTTACACCCTAACTTATGTGGTAAGCACTTTAAAACTTTTATAAATTAAATTTAAATATTAATTTTATTTAATTTTTAAATTTAAAGATAATTCATGCGCATCTACCCTTATAACAAGTACTTTATTTAGTTTAAAATATTTATTACTATAAATATTTATACTTATTTTAAATATAAATTTTAATTTTATACCTAACCTAATAACTTTATGACTATTTTACACCCTAATTTATATAGTAAGCGCTTTAAAACTTTTGTAAACTAGATTTAATTATTAACTTTATTTAACTTTTAAATTTAAATAAAATTTATATATATCCACCCTTATAACAAGCAGTTTATAATTTATTTAGTTTATAACACCTATTACTACAAGTATTTATATAACTCCTTGCTATTATTAATAATTTTGCCTTATTAAATTTTAATCCTATACCTAATTTAATAACTTTATAACTATTTTATATCCTAACCTATGTTATAATTACTTTAAAACTTTTATAAATTAAATTTAATTATTAACTTTATTTACCTTTTAAATTTAAAAAAAATCTATTTATATTTACCTAATTAATTTACAGTCTTTAATTTTAAAGGTTTGCGATTAAAATTTTTAAAATCTAATTAATTAATAATTAGCTACTAATATAATTATACTRTAAACCCGCACCACCTTTAGGTTAGGCTTATAAAAAATAATATTATATTATAAAGCTTTATAATTACTATAAATTTATAACTTAAAAATTATTATTAATAATAATATAGGCTACTAGCAGCTAATTTTAATTAAAAATATAAAAAAAAATAACCCTATTATTATTAGCTATAATAATATATATAAATATATAAAAACTAACCTTAATATTAAAGCCCTTGAATATACAAAGAATGTATATATATATATATAATAAGAATTTAAATATATACTTATATAAATATTAATATATATAACTATTATTATATATTTTAAATAAATATATTAATATATAATATATAGAGTTAATACTAACAAATATATATAATTTTAAAAAGTTAAAATAAAAAGACATAAAAAGTTTATTTTTTATATTTTTTTATACTTTTTTATATTTTTTTTATATTTTTTTTATATTTTTTTTATATTTTTTTTATATTTTTTTATATTTTTTTATATTTTTTTATATTTGTTTATATTTAGTAATATATATTATAAAAGAAATTACGTCTAATAATATAACCTTAATTTAATTAGCCTAT
>NW_020797896.1:1951397-1970443 GCF_003369625.1 Aspergillus mulundensis | reverse complement strand
CCCCCCCCCTAGGGTTTTAAATTTTGGCGCTGGAGGGGGGGGGGTCCAGCTACATAATATAGTTAGACTTCTTGATACATTCGTCTCCAACCTGAAGTACGCAGGTGTGGGCATTCCATGCTGGAGACATTTAGCGCAGTGGTTAACACTAATGTTTAAGTAATAAAGCTATAATACCGGCAAGCTATATTTATGGTTTTAGTAGCCATGTTATTTTAAGCTAGCATGTTATTATTAAGAAAGTGCTATAATACTAAGCAGGAATTTATTAACTATATTTTAAATAAGCAAATAACAAGCTTAATAGCTACGGCTTATTTAGGCAGTAATACCACTTTAATAAATATCTTTTATAATTAAAGCGCTAACCATTAAATAAATTAAAGGTATAAAATATATAACCTTACTAATTTATATTACTGCCCTTAGTAGTAATATATATATAGCTTAAATAATACTACAAGTATATAAACCTAATATCACGCTATTATATTTCGCGGCTATAAGGGGTAATATTATAATAATTTAGCTTTTTTTTAAACATGGTGCTAATTTTATATATAAGGATTAATTTTATTACATGCCACTATATTTTGCTATAACATGTGGACAAGTAAATTTAGTTATATTCTTAGTATGTAATACTGGTGTTGTTTTTAATATTATTAATTAAAAAAAACATATACTACTTGCCGGAGCTATACACATGGGGCATAATAATATTATTTTAAAGTTTTTAAATAATAATAATATTAATTTTTATACTTATAATTTTACAAAGAAACCCACATGTTAACCTTACTATAAAAAAATAAAAATGCCTGCTATTACCTGCGCCGCCTTACTAAAGCAGGAATAAATTTTTAAAATAATTTTTACACACCCGTGGTTTAACTAGCAATATAATAATTATTTTATATTAATAATTATAAAAGAAGGGGGGGGGAACATTAACATTTTAAAAATAATACTATAATTAATCCCTAATATACTTAAAATTTATAAAAAAACCTTAATAAATACTAAAACCGCGCTAGGTAATACTATAGCTTAAAAAAATAAAAATATTATAAGATTCTTAGTTTTTATTAATAATAGTTTAATTAACTTTAAAATACCTTAATAACCCGCGTGCTAAGTGGTTGCAGTACAGGGTTATAGTAATAAGCTTTAAATTATTTAAAAGCAAACTAGTAAAGGTTACAGGTAAAAAGGCAAGTTATCCTAAAGTAAAAACATGTATATTTACATGATATTACTTTAGCTTTAAATAGCTATTTATAGGATTAATTAAAAGGGCGGTTAATTAAAGCAGTAAAATTTACTTAATTAAAATTTACTAACCTAGTTAGTCCTAGAACTAACCTTTAAATTATAGTACTAAAGTACTATAAATTAATAATAAAAGAAAGACAACCTTACTCCGGGTAATTAAAAAATATAATAAGTATAACTTTAAAATAATAAAAGCTTTTTTAAAACACCCTAATATTAATCTTGTGTTAACCCTAGCTTTATTATATATTATTAAATTTATAACCCCTACTATTAAAATAGTTAAAATGTTACTTAACCACCCAAAAATAAACCTAAATATAAAAAATAAAATAGGTTAAACCGCCCTACTTAACATTTTTACTAAATATAAGGTTTAAAAAGTAAATATTAATATTACCAGGGTTTTTATAGCCTGGAAAAATATTTAAAAATATTTTATTAACTAAAATAAAAATAATTCTTTTCTTTACAAGGCTTAAATATTTAGTAAAGGCGTTAACGTTATACTCCCATTCTTTATAAATAATATTTAGTATTATAACTTTAAAGGTTAAAATGCACTTAATTAGGCAGTAACCACTAGGCAGCTATTTATTAAAAAAAAAATTTTTTAAGCTAAATTACTAAGTAATAAGTATAATTATTTAAGGGTTTTTTAAAGCAGCGCGGGGGATGCTAAGTTTTTTTATTACCTATAAATATAATTATTTTAGTCCGGCACCTAGTAAAATAACACTAGAATTAAGTATAAAATTAAATAATTATATTATTATAGCTTTACTAAAAATTAATTATTAAAGTTAAATATTCTAGAAATTAAGGCGGCCAAGATTAGCATAAATATTTTATATAATAATATACTATATATTAACAGGGTTTATAATTTATAGTAATAGTTAAGATTACTAACACCTATTTAATATGCTTATAAAGTAAAAATAAAGTTATAATAGTAATAGGCTAAAGCTATGCTAAAGGTAAGCTTAAGGTAAGTGTTAAGGTAGCATTTTACCTTTTTAATTAAAAAAAAAAAGTATAATAGTAGCTAAAAGGCTAATATAGCTAGGCTTAGGCCTAGCCATCTTAATTTTATAAATATATTTACTTTTTTTTAATTACCTAATAACTAGCTTACCCCACCACCCTACTTAATACCTAACTTTTTAAGCCATGGCTAGTGGCAGTCCGGAGCCCTTAGCTCCGGCCTTAATAATTATCTCCTTTTTAAAAAAAGGATTATCCGCGATCCATTATAACACCTTACTTAAATAAATTAATTAAAAAAGGCTATATAAACCCCTAACCCCGCGCCCCACTTAGTTAGCACTAAGTAATTATATAAGGCTATTAGCTAGGTAATCCCCTGCGGGGATTAAACACGCGACCATGTAAGCCTAGCTAAACTATTAAAATAGTATTTTACCTTTTTAATTAAAAAATAAAGGTATAATAATAGCTAAAAGGCTAATATAGCTAGGCTTAGGCCTAGCCATCCTAATTTTATAAATATATTTACTTTTTTTTAATTACCTAATAACTAGCTTGCCCTATTACCCTGCTTAATACCTAATTTTTTAGGCTATAGCTAGTGGCAGTCCGGAGCCCTTAGCTCCGGCCTTAATAATAAGCCTAAAGTAAGCTACGCCTACGCTAAAAATACACTAAATATACGCTAGATATATACTAAATATATACTAAATATATGCTAAATATACACTAAATATACTTTAAACATACTTTAAATATATGCTAAATATATGCTATGCTAAGTTATTAAAAAGCTCTACCTAGCTATACCAAGCTATACTAAGCTAGGAAATTTACTAGTATTTTATAATTAACCTATATTTAACCTACTTTTATATATAATATAATCTATTCCTATATACTTAAGGCTTTTATAAATATTATATAAATTAGTGTAATTATTTATTCCATGGTTTTTAAATAAATTAATAAAGTATTATAATTACAAAATTATCCGCGCAAGATTTATAACCTAGTATAAATAAGTAATAATAATTAATAATAAGGTTAATAATATATATAATACTAGGAATAATAAATAATAAAAAAAATAAATATTAAAATACTAGCTAAGGTGCCACTAAAGGCATTAATATATATATAATTAGTAGCTAAGAAAGAAACCCTACAAGGGGGAAAACCCCTTTATATTAGGTTAATAATTTAATTATTAAATATAATATTTAGGTGTTATATATATAATAAACACTATAGCTAAGTTTTAATATATACTTAATATAATTATATATACCCAAGAAATTACTTTGTATTATTTAAAGTTTGTATGTTTAATAACCATATCCGCATATATATAAATTTAGGCAAACTAACTATATTTACCATAGTGTTATTTAAGCTAATATTCTTTATATAAGGCTAGTAAGAATATAGCTTTAAATTAATTTTTTTACTTTTAGGAAACCTAGCCCTGGAACTTATAACCCTAAACTTCCTACTTGCTTTAAAATACACTAAGTACCATTAAAATACTATTATAGTATTTACTAAAAAAAAACAGCTTTATATAACAAGTACTAGTACTAAAGGCATATAATAATATAACTTTAGGGTTAAAGCTATAATTAATAATAATACTTTTTTATTTTTTTAACCCGGGAAGGTATTAATTAGGCAAAAAAACTTAGTAAAATTATTACTTATAGGGCTAGTTTTACAAGCACTAGCTATTATTAAGGCTATGTAATAATACTATTTTAGCCAGCTTTTTTTAAAATAACTTATTATTATTTTTAAAGTAAAAAATTAATATTTACCTAAAAAAATATAGACCTTTTAAGCATTCCCAAGAAACTTATTTATATTACTACTATATTTAATAAAATTATACTAGTTTATAGCATGGTTATTTAAGGCCACGGGTTTAAAAAATTAACAAGGCTTTAAAACTACCTATAATTTATTTTAGGGGTATTTAAAGTGGCGCGGTTTATTTTAGTATAAAAAGCCCTATTAATAAACCTAGACTTATTAAACATTCTTAACATGTTTACTTAGTTAATAAGATTAACTAAATTATGTAAAGGGGCATGGTAAACCCTTTTTAATAAAAGTAAATACTACTATTAACTACCTAAATATATTAAGCTTTAACCTGCATTATTTTCTAAAAAATTAAAGTAGTTAATTATATTTTTATAATAAGTAAAATTACTATTACCTACTAGTTATACACCCTTATTTTTAAAAAATAATTTATAGTAAAATAGCTCGTGGTTCCTAGCAATCTTAACCTTTTACTTTTTTTTTATAATAATTATAATATACTAGCAAGAAAAATAAATTTTATAAATTTTAAAACTTAATATATAAATACTATTATTCTTGCATTATATTATATATCTTACCTATATTTTTTAAAATTTTATCCTAGCATGGCTAGTTATATACTATAATACCTACTTTATATTTATAGCCTAGAGCTCGCGGTGGCATTATTCCTAGTAATTATTTACCTTATATTTTTATATATTAATTTACTTCCCTTTTTAGTAAATCTTGCAGGGCGACCTTTTTTAGGTACTAGTCTTAATAGGTATATTATAACCACGGGTTTACTTTATAAATATTTCCTGCCTAAATAACCTAACTTTTTTATTTTTACTTACCTTAAATAATATAGGCTTTGGCTTTAGCAAGTAAGGCAAGCAAGGCTACTTTATTAATTTATAGCATAACTAGTTTATTAGGCTTGGGTTTAGCAAGCAAGGCTACTTTATTAATTTATAGTATAACTAGTATATTAGGCTTGGGCTTGGCAAGCAAGGCTACTTTATTAATTTATAATATAACTAGTATATTAGGCTTGGGCTTAGCAAGCAAGGCTACTTTATTAATTTATAATATAACTAGTATATTAGGCTTGGGCTTAGCAAGCAAGGCTACTTTATTAGTTTATAGTATAACTAGTATATTAGGCTTGGGCTTAGCAAGCAAGGCTGCTTTATTAGTTTATAGCATAACTAATATATTAGGCTCGGGCTTAGCAAGCAAGGCTACTTTATTAATTTATAATATAACTAGTTTATTAAGCTTAGGTTTAGCAAGCAAGGCTACTTTATTAATTTATAACATAACTAGTTTATTAGGCTTAGGGTCGCGACCACGGATATAAATAATATAAAAATTTTATATATTAAAAAATATTTTTTACCACGTGACCTTGCAAAATAATTACTAGTACTTTACCTTTTTTTTTTTACTTAATAAGGGAAATTTATTTACTTTAATAGTCCTAGGTTTATTTATAAACATACTTTTAATGCCTTTACATGGTTTTTAGGTATAAAGTAATAAATATATAATTAGCACTTTACTAACACTATATACTATTTATAAAAACTAGGATATTAAAAACAAGGTTATTTAATTTATAAGAAATATAAACCTAGCTATAATTATAAATTAAGTTTTTTTATATTTTAATAGCCTTCTTAACTAGCTTAGTGTTATTACTAAATATATAATAATATATAGTTAAGTGTGCCTGGACTTAACTTAAATAAATACTATATATATAATTTTAATAAATAATAATACCAAGTTTAGAAATAAAAGCAAAATAATTAAGAGTAAAAGCTTTAGTAATAACTTAGTTATTTATAATATAAATATATAAAAAAAAAATAAATATTAGTTATATAGCTAAGATATTAGTTAATAATTAATAAAATCTATATTAATAATAGGTTTTATAATAAATTTTTATAATACTAATATAACATTTTATTTATATTCTTGTGTTTTACTAAAATTATAAAAAAATTTAATTTAACCCTAATTTTTTATTTACACTTCTTATATACTAAAGGGGTTAGTTTTATAATTATTATTACTAAAAATATATTACCCTACTAAAACTTTATCCTACACCCTAATTAACTTAAAATTAATACTATAATTTAATTTATTGCGGTAATTACTTTAAATAATTAAAAATTTATAAATAAACACCTTTATTTTAACCTGTTAAATTATAAGCTTAATTAATATATTTAAATTTAAAAAAATTATACTAGTTAACCAAGCTGCTTTACTAATTAATAATTACCTAATTATAATTTTACACCACCTGTGGGTATATTAAAAAACCAAGCGGGGTTTTTATTTAAAAAGGTTTAATAACTTTTAAGCAAGGCTTAAAAATACTACCTATAATACTTTTACTTTATACTTATTTTACTTTTACCCTAAGTTTAATTAGCCCCTTAATTTAAGTAAGCCCTTATACCCAAGCAGAGAATAAAAAAAGGCGCCCTTAAGTAAAAAGGGAAAGATGGGGGGGGGTCCCCTAATATTCTTAAAGGGGATTAAAAAGCAAGGGGGCGAGCTAGGGGTCCCCCCTTTATAATAGGTAAGATATATTTATAAAAGGGACTTATAAAAAAAACTTTAATATAAACAAAGGCTTAAAAATCTTAAAAATCTATATTATAGTTATAATAGTAATTAAAAAAAAGCGGAAAATATTAGTAAATATTATTTTTAAGCCTTGCTTAAAAATTTAGTAAACCTTTTTAAGTATAATACCCTAAAGCAAGCTAATTATTTTTTTTTAATAAATACTTAAAATTGCTAACGCCTAGCACCACCCCTTTTTATAAAAAATTTAAAAAAGCCCAGGCTTTTTACTAATTTCCCGGCCCTTAAACCCTTTTTAAATAAAATAAAAGCTACTACTAACTACCAAAACCTATTAATTATTAACCTTAAAAAGTGTTTAAATAAAAACAGCACTAAATCTTTTTTTATTATTAATTAAATAGTATTATTACCTAGTATTTACATACCCTAAATTTTATTATAGCAACCAGAGCCCTGGGCGCGTGATAAATAATACCTACTAATAGTTATATATAAAAATAATAAGTAAAAAATAAGTGTCTAGCCCACAAGCTTTAATAAAAGTTACCTTTTAAAATAAAAAGCCTTTTTATACATAAATAAATATTTTATTTAAAAAAATTAATTACCTAGTAGTAGCACGCCCCTATACCTTAAAAAAGGTTTAAAGTAATAGGCGTACGCCTAGTAATTTTTAGGGTGTTAAATATTATTATTACTACCTTAAATTTTATAAAATAATTTAAAAAGGCCCACGCTTTTACTAATTTTTTAACCCTTATACTATAATTAAAAAAAATAAAAGCTAGTATTAAATACTTATATTACTAATATTTAAATTATATTATTTTCTTAAAAATTAAAATAACTAATTATATTTTTATAGTAAGTAAATTTGCTATTATGCCAGTATTTACAAATTTCTATTTTTATAAATATATTTAAACAAGCTTAAGTTTATTACTAATTCTTAACCCCTAAACTATTTTTAATAAAAGTAAAAGCTATTATTAAATACCTAGGCCTATTAATCTTTAACCTACGTAAGCTTTAAAAAAATTTAAGCTACTAATTATATTTTTTTATAATATAAAGTTGCTGTTGCCTAGTAATTACATACCCTTATTTAAAAAAATATTTAAAAAAGCTCGCGCTTTTTACTAATCTTAACTTTTAACCTTTTTTTATAAAAAATATAACCTACTAGCAATAATAATATATAATAAATTCTAAACCTTTATAAGTTTAAATGCTAGATTTGCATTATATTATATGCCTTGTTTAAAACTATGTAATAACTAAAATAAAAAAGATAAACTTTTTTTATAATATTTTAAATATATTTAACTTGCCCATGCCTGCGTGGGATTAATATAAAATAAAATAAAATATAAGGGTAAAATTAAATTTAAATTAATTAATCTTTTTTTTTTCCCATGGCTTATATAATTTATATAATTAATAAAATACCTAGTATAGCTTTATCCCTTCCCCGCGGGGGCTAAACCATAATAAAAACTTTATTATACCCTAGTAATTTTTTAGGTTAAGCTAAAAATTTTATAAACCCTTTATTTATTAATATTATATATTTTAAACCTATACATAAAATAATTTAAATAATATTTATGCCACTATTTAAATTAAAATACCCTTCTGCGGGTATTTTTTATTTTTTTAGTATTTATTACATAACCGCTATAGTAACCTGTAATAAAAGCATATTTTATATTTTCCCTTATAATAAATTTTTTGTTAAGTTTTAATAAGCTATTTTTACATGTTTTTTTACTTTACACGGTGGTATTTATAAAGGTCATAATCTATATTTTTCCTATAAATTATGTAGTTATAATATTACCTAGCCTACTTTATAACCTTGGCCTAGGCTACCTTAGTATTAATAGTATTTAAACTTTTTTATTATTATTCTTGGTACCATGCCTGCTTGTACCGGCGTTAGGCTAATAATTAGTTAAATAAAATATTACATATAAAAAAATAATACAGGGTACTAGTAATAACTAAACATGTTATTAAGTTAAAAAGTATTTTATTTTAAATTAGTATTTATATTAAAATAAAACAGGCGGAGTTACTATAGCTAAAAAACTATTATTAATAACATGGGCTAGTATAAAAGTTATTATTTTTATTAAAATTAGGCCTAATAAACCCCTAGTTATACTTTATTAATAATTTTTATATATTAGTTAGCCTGGCAAATACCCTATATTAATTATAATTTAATAATAATAAATACACGCAATAACTTGGTTTTAAAATATATATTTTAAACCTTGGGGTTTTAATACCCGGCAGCTTAGTACTTATTATAGGGAGTTTTATAAAACTCGCGGGGGTTTCTTACGCTTTTTAATTAGGATTATAAATATTATATTAAATTTTTATTATATATAAGTCTTGGCACCGCTGGCGGTTATATTTATTTATATTATTATTTAAATACTAGTTTAAAATAAACTAGTAGTAATAGCACCTTTTTAAGTTTAAATATATTTATACTTACTTAAGCTTATTTTTAGGCATGCTATTTATTTATAAATCCTTATTTTATTATTACGCGGGGTAAATAATTATAGTTTTACTAGGCTATTTATTTTATCTAGCCTAACTACTTTTTTAGCTATAATTTAATAATAACTAAAAATAACCCAGGTGGATAACACTGCGGATATTAAGAATATTAACCCCTATACCTAGTACACTAGTTGCCATAATTACTTGTAATTATTAATTATAAAAATAGTTTATAATTCTAGCCTAATTTTTTTATTTATTATAATATACCTTATATTATAGCTCCCGTGTAACCACCCTGGCCTAAATTTAAATATTAAAATATATAATAACCCGGCCGCCACGCGCGAGCGCCTGCTAAATACATGCCTAAATATAATTTAATATTATAAAGCTAATAACCTATTATATAAACTCACGCGAAGTTTCCCGGGGTAGCTTTAGTTACTAAACCTAATATATAATATTATAGTAGCTAGTAATAGCACGGTGCATGCTTACCTACTTATAATTATACTAAATTTATTAAAAAAACTTAGGTTTACACCAGGGCGGTAGTATTACTATTAAAAATACTAGCTACGTGTATATTAATTTTAATTTTTTTAACCGCGCTATAATAAAATAAAATTTATATTAGTTATTTAAAATTACATGGTATTTATTTATTATAATCTAGTTTAATTACTATATTAATTACTACTAGTTTAAAAAATACTAAAAATCTTTACTTAATATAAACTTGGGTGTAATTAATATAATAATAGCTTTATTAGGCTGCTGGTGGCTTTACTACTTTATATATATAATCCCTAACTTTTAATATTACTATTTTATATTTTCCTGTAGTAAAATTAATAGTACTATTACTATAATATATTTATTATAACTAATAAATACAGGAACTATAAATATTATACTCTTACCCCCGCTGGCGGGCATAACTATTATTACCAGACTTATATTATTTTAAATGGCTTTTAGCGCCAGGGCCTGTACTTTTTAAAGTTTTATCCTAGCATAGCTAGTTATGTGCTATATTACTTATTTTATATTTATAGCTTAAAAATTATAGCGGCGTTGTTCCTAGTAATTTATTACCTTAAATTACTATAAAGTAATCTACTTTTTTAAATATAATTAAACTAGCTTTACTACACCAAGAAATTAATACTAGTTAATACTAAATGCCCTAAATTTTAAATATTATGGCTGCGTGCTCCCCGGTAGCTCCGTGGCCTTTTATTTATATATTATGCTTATTATATAGGACCTATGCCCCGCCTATATATTTACTATATACCCCATGTTATCTAGATTTTTACTAGCTTTAATTATAGTAATTTTTTATTTTTATTTTTTTTATTTATTATTAGGAAACGCGCTGCTTAACTATAAAAACTAATAGTTAATTATTATAAAAATATTTTATTAGCTAGTAATATTTAGCGGGTACTATAATCTTATTTTTAATTAGCTCTTGCGCTTTAAGATTTCCTGTAACTAGCTATTACTTTATAGTTAGTTTATTTTATTATCACGCCCCTATATTTTTAGGTTAAATAAAGTTAGTGTCTTATTATTAATCCGCTATTATATTACCTTAAGCTAATTAATAAATAATATTACTAGTTATAAATATTATACTATAAGCTTGCTAACCTCCCATGGGATATAATAAAAAATAATTTTAATATTATTATTAGTATAAAACCCTTTATAATACGCTGTTATAAATACCACTATGCTATTTTTAATAAATATATTTTAGTATATATTAGTATTAATATTTATATAGTAGATACTTAATAGCTTTATCCCCCGGGAAGGGGCCCTACTAGTTAAATATATTATAATTATTAGCTTCTTTTTAAATTAGGTTACTAGTTTAAAGTACTTTTAAATCTTATTTATACTTTAGCTTTATTATAATATAAACTAACTAGCTACCGCGGGCTTAATTATAACCTAGTTAATTATTTAATTATGCCTTACTAGCTAGTTTATCCACGGGTTATTTAAAAAATTTTAGCTGGGTGTGTTTTATACTAGATTATTATATAAATAATTTTATAAAATTACGGGCCACTAGTTAGGATTAAGTTAACTTAGTAAATTTATTATAATTACCTAGGTACTGCTAATTAACCCGTGAATAAACCCGCGTAACTTTTTTATTATAAAATTTAGCGCCTTGTATAAAAAATAATTACTATTTATTTAAGTTATATTCTTAAACTTAGTTAAATTATAATAAATCTTTATTTTATATATTTATTAATTTAGTAACACCTGGATCGGGCCACTGTGCCTATAAATTATAAAATTATTTATTATTATATTTACCTTATTTTATAATAGTATCCAGCCCCTCCGGCTAAGACACTTAATAGGCAAGGTATTATTATTATGCGTGAATAATACTAGTAATAATAAAAACATGGGGTGCATGCTTAAATTATTTTTTAGTAACCTTTTATTTTTTAAAATTTAGCTAAGTCCCTTAATTACTACCATGCCCCTTAATATATATTAGTTTTTATTAACCTAATTATTAATAATATCCAGCCTTGCAAAGTTTATTTATAATACTTATTAAATTACTATAAACCGCGCCACTTTTAATACCCTTAATAAAATTTATATATAATATTAAGGCTTTATTTATATTTTAATCCCGCGGGCTTAAATAGCTATATTATAAACTAGCACGCTTTTATAATTTTTTACCTAAATTTTTTAATTTAGTAACTAAATGCAAAACCCTAAACATGTAATTTTAATTAAAGTTATAATAAACTTATATTATTAATATACCTAAGTATTTTTATTACTTTACTACTACTTTACTAGGTTAAAATAATTTTAAAAGCATGCTATATCCCAGGCAATATCTTGGGCTATTTATTATAAGATTTATTAATTATTATACTACTAAATAGTTATAAAATATACTAGTATTTTCCCATGCTATTACCACGGGGTTTATATATATATAATAAATAGTAAAAGTTTTTGCTATAGCTAGACATGCTTATAAATACTTTTTTTATTTATGTACGCTTGCAGTGGATAAAATAATATTTATATTACTTTTATATAATAGGTAGCTATTTAAATTATTTAATTATAATAAGTAACCATGCGTTAACTTTATCTTACTAGCTAATTTATAATATTTTAAAGCACGCACAGCGCCTAGCTTTAAAAATTTTTACTATAGGCCTTTAGTATTTTCCCTATATTTAATAAATTTTATAGGGCAGCTTTCTTTAAGTATTAGTTTTAACTAGTGCATTATAATTATAAGTTTATATTATTAATATTTTTTACCTGGATAACCTAGTTATTTTTTTCCTGCTTGTTTTAAATAGCATGGGCCTTTGCTTTAGTAATTAATACTACTTAATTACTTTATGGCGTAGCTAGTTTATTAGGCTTGGGGTTATAATTATAAATATAAACTAAATAATAGTTTTTACTAGTGCGGAATATCCGCTGCCATGCAACTATATAAAATAATTAATAAAACTTAGCTTACCCTTATTTTTAATTTTTTTAATTTACACGGCCTGGGCGTTTATTTTATAACTATTTATGCACTTTACATAAATAAAATTACATAGTATAGGTATTTATAATTATATACTTATAATTTTTAGGGTTTTTTTAGCACTGTATACCATTATATTTAATAAAAATAAAAAAAATAGGTTTATTAAGTTCCCGTGGTATCTAAATCTTATTTAACTAGTAAATAATATTATCCCATGTACTAATAGCTTTAATAATAAGTTTTATATTTTTTGCCTTTATATAATATTAATTTTATAAATAGGTTTTAATATATTCTAGCACTACACTAATCTTGCAATATTTATAAATAATAATTTAAAGTTTTAGTATTTTAATAAAAATTTTTTTTTTATAATTATTTAGTTTAATATTTAACAATAATAAATAATTAATAAAAATGGTTTTTAATTATAATACTAACCTTAATATTACCCTTATTTTAAAACATCTGTTGCTACAAGTATTTATACTTGTTTTAAATATAATAGATTATTCTGCCTTATTAAAACCTAATCTTATAACCTAATAACTTTACAATTATTTTATAACCTACTTTATATGGTGATTACTTTAATACTTTTGGAAACTAGATTTAATTATTAACTTTATTTACCTTTAAAAATTTAAAGAAAATCCATGCGCATCCACCCTTATAATAACTATTTTATATTTTATTTAGTTTAAAACACCTGTTGCTGCGAGTATTTATACTTATTTTAAATATAATAAACTATTTTGCCTTATTAAATCCTAATCCTATACCTAACTTAATAACTTTATAACTATCTTATATCCTAACCTATATGGTAATTGCTTTAAAACTTTCCTAAACTAAACTTAATTATTAACTTTATTTACCTTTAAAAATTTAAGAAAAATCCATGCGCATCCACCCTTATAATAACTATTTTATATTTTATTTAGTTTAAAACACCTGTTACTACAAGTATCTATACTTATTTTAAATATAATAAACTATTCTGCCTTATTAAATCCTAATTTTATACCTAACCTAATAACTTTATAACTATTTTACACCCTAACCTATGTGGTAATTGCTTTAAAACTTTCCTAAATTAAACTTAATTATTAACTTTATTTATCTTTAAAAATTTAAGGAAAATCCATGCGCATCCACCCTTATAATAACTATTTTATATTTTATTTAGTTTAAAACACCCGTTGCTACAAGTATTTATACTTATTTTAAATATAATAAACTATTTTATTTTATTAAATCCTAATCTTATACCTAACCTAATAACTTTATAACTATCTTACACCCTAACCTATATAATAATTACTTTAAAACTTTCCTAAACTAAACTTAATTATTAACTTTATTTATTTTTAAAAATTTAAGAAAAATTTATGCGCATCCACCCTTATAATAACCATTTTATATTTTATTTAGTTTAAAACACCTGTTACTGCAAGTATTTATACTTATTTTAAATATAATAAATTATTTTACCTTATTAAATCCTAATCCTATACTTAACCTAATAACTTTATAACTATCTTACACCTTAACCTATGTGGTAATCCCTTTAAAACTTTCCTAAATTAAACTTAATTATTAACTTTATTTACCTTTAAAAATTAAAAAAAAATTTATGCGCATCCACCCTTATAATAACTATTTTTTACTTTATTTAGTTTAGAATAGCTATTACTGCAAGTATTTATACTTATTTTAAATATAATAAATTATTCTGCCTTATTAAATCCTAATCCCATGCCTAACTTAATAACTTTATAATTATTCCACACCCTAACCTATGTGGTAATTATTTTAAAACTTTTATAAATTAAATTTAATTATTAACTTTATTTACCTTTAAAAATTTAAAAAAAGTCCATGCGTATTTACTCTTATAACAAGTATTTTATACTTTATTTAGTTTAAAACACCCGTTGGTGCGAGTATTTATACTTGTTTTAAATATAAATCCTAATTTTATACCTAACCTAATAACTTTATAACTATCTTACACCCTAACTTATATAGTAATTACTTTAAAACTTTTGCAAATTAAATTTAAATATTAGCTTTATTTAACTTTTAAATTTAAAAAAAATCCATGCGCATTCACCCTTATAACAAGTATTTTATATTTTATTTAGTTTAAAATACCTGTTAGTGCGAGTATTTATACTTATTTTAAAAATAAATCCTAATTTTATATTTAATTTAATAACTTCGCGACTATTTTACACCCTAACCTATATAATAAGCGCTTTAAAACTTTTGTAAACTAGATTTAATTATTAACTTTATTTAACTTTTAAATTTAAAAAAAATCCATGCGCATCCACCCTTATAACAAGCACTTTATTTAATTTAAAACACCTATTACTGTAAATATTTATACTTATTTTAAATATAAATTTTAATCCTATACCTAACTTAATAACTTCGCGACCATCTTACACCCTAACTTATGTAATAAGTACTTTAAAACTTTTGTAAACTAAATTTAATTATTAATTTTATTTAACTTTTAAATTTAAACAAAATTTATGCGTATCCACCCTTATAACAAGCAGTATATAGTTTATTTAGTTTATAATACTTATTATTATAATTATTTATATAACTCCCCGCCACTATTAATAATTTTGCCTTATTAAATCTTAATCCCATGCTTAACTTAATAACTTTATAACTATTTTACTCCCTAACTTATATAGTAATTACTTTAAAACTTTCCTAAATTAAATTTAATTATTAACTTTATTTACTATTTAAATTTAAAGAAAATCCATGCGCATTTACTTTTATAATAACTAGTTTATATTTTATTTAGTTTAAAACACTTATTACTACAAGTATTTATATAATTCCCTGTTATTATTAATAATTTTACCTTATTAAATCTTAATCCCATACCTAACTTAATAACTTTATAACCATCTTACACCCTAACCTATATTATAATTACTTTAAAACTTTTATAAATTAAATTTAATTATTAACTTTATTTACCTTTTAAATTTAAAAAAAATCTATTTATATTTACTTAATTAGTTTACAGTCTCTAATTTTAAAGGTTTGCAATCAAAATTTTCAAAATCCAACTAATTAATAATTAGCCGCCAATATAATTACACTGTAAACCCGCACCACCTCTGGGTTAGGTGCCTTAGGTGCCTTAGGTGTCTTCAATTACCTAAGCAACCTAGGGTCTCTAGTGGTGGCCTAAAAGGGTATAGTTTTCCTGCTTTTAGCGCGCCAAGGCTTACCCCAACAAAAATTCCTACTAAAACTTTAAATAATATTAGCTAAGCCAAATATTAATATTTTCTGATTTTTTTTAAAAAATATTAAATTTAACTAAATCCCCTATATAATAAAAAAAGAATTATTAAATTTGGCCTAATAATAAAAAAGTTAGGGGGGGGTCCAAAAATTTTTTAGATCCCCCCCCTAGGGTTTTAAATTTTGGCGCTGGAGGGGGGGGGGTCTAGTTATATAATATAGTTAGGGTAGGTAATAATACTTATTTTTTAAGGTATTTTTAATAAAAATAGTTATTATTACCCTTTAAAAGCAGGTAGTAATACTTACTTTTTAAAATATTTTTAATAAAAATAATAATTACTATTTTTTAAGGGTAGGTAATAATACTTACTTTTTAAAATATTTTTAATAAATATTATATAATTTTATTAATACTTACTTTTTTAATTACAGGGGTAACTATTATTACCCCTTAAAAGTAAGTAATAATACTTACTTTTTAAAATATTTTTAATAAAAATAGTAATTACTACCTTTTAAGGGCAGGTAGTAATACTTATTTTTTAAGGTACTTTTAATAAGTATAATATAACGTTAATACTTACTTTTTTAATTATAAAAATAGTAATTATTACCCCTTAAAAGCAAGTAGTAATATTTATTTTTTAAAATATTATTAATAAAAATAATTATTACTACCCCTTAAGGGTAGGTAATAATACTTATTTTTTAAAATACTTTTAATAAAAATAATTATTACTGCCCTTTAAGGGCAGGTAGTAATATTTATTTTTTAAAATACTTTTAATAAAAATAGTTATTATTATTTTTTAAAAGTAAGTAATAATACTTACTTTTTAAAGTACTTTTAATAAAAATAATTATTATTACCTTTTAAAAATAAATAATAATATTTATTTTTTAAAATACTTTTAGTAAGTACTGCGTAATTTTATTAATACTTACTTAGGGTTATAAGGGTAGTTATTACTACCCCTTAAAAATAAATAATAATACTTATTTTTTAAAATACTTTTAATAAAAATAGTAATTACTACCTTTTAAAAGTAAGTAGTAATACTTACTTTTTAAAGTACTTTTAATAAGTATAATATAACCTTAATACTTACTTTTTTAATTATAAGGGTAGTAATTACTACCCCTTAAAAATAAATAATAATACTTACTTTTTAAAATATTATTAATAAAAATAATAATTATTATTTTTTAAGGGCAGGTAGTAATACTAGCCTTTTAAAGTATTTTTAATAAAAATAATTATTATTACCCCTTAAGAACAGGTAGTAATACTTACTTTTTAAGGTATTATTAATAAAAATAATTATTACTACCCCTTAAGGGTAGGTAGTAATACTTATTTTTTAAAGTATTTTTAATAAAAATAGTTATTATTATTTCTTAAGGGCAGGTAGTAATACTTATTTTTTAAAATATTTTTAATAAAAATAGTCATTACTATTTTTTAAGGGTAAGTAGTAATACTTATTTTTTAAGGTACTTTTAATAAAAATAGCTATTATTACCCTTTAAAAGTAGGTAATAATACTTATTTTTTAAAATACTTTTAATAAAAATAGTTATTACTACCCCTTAAGGGCAGGTAGTAATATTTATTTTTTAAAATACTTTTAATTAAAATAATTATTATTACCTTTTAAGGGCAGGTAGTAATACTTACTTTTTAAAATATTTTTAATAAAAATAGTAATTACTACCCTTTAAAGGCAGGTAGTAATACTTATTTTTTAAAATACTTTTAATAAGTATTATATAATTTTATTAATACTTACTTTTTTAGCTACAAGGGTAGCTATTATTATTTTTTAAAAATAAATAATAATACTTACTTTTTAAGGTACTTTTAATAAAAATAGTTATTACTACCCTTTAAAAACAGGTAGTAATATTTACTTTTTAAAGTATTTTTAATAAGTATTATATAATTTTATTAATACTTATTTTTTTAATTATAAAAGTAGCTATTACTGCCCTTTAAGGGTAGGTAATAATATTTATTTTTTAAAATATTTTTAATAAAAATAGTAATTACTACCCTTTAAGGGCAGGTAGTAATACTTATTTTTTAAAATATTTTTAATAAAAATAATTATTATTACCTTTTAAGGGTAGGTAGTAATACTTACTTTTTAAAATACTTTTAATAAAAATAATAATTACTACTTTTTAAGGGTAGGTAGTAATACTTACTTTTTAAAATATTTTTAATAAGTATTATATAACCTTATTAATACTTACTTTTTTAATTATAAAAATAGTTATTACTACCTTTTAAAAACAGGTAATAATACTTACTTTTTAAGGTACTTTTAATAAGTACTGTGTAATTTTATTAATACTTACTTTTTTAATTATAAAAGTAGTTATTATTATTTTTTAAAAATAGGTAATAATACTTATTTTTTAAAGTATTTTTAATAAAAATAATTATTACTACCCCTTAAAGGTAGGTAATAATACTTATTTTTTAAAATATTTTTAATAAAAATAATTATTACTACCCCTTAAGGGCAGGCAGTAATACTTATTTTTTAAAGTATTTTTAATAAAAATAATTATTACTGCCTTTTAAAAGTAGGTAGTAATACTTATTTTTTAAGGTAATTTTAATAAGTATTATATAATTTTATTAATACTTATTTTTTTAGTTATAAAGGCAGCTATTACTACCCTTTAAAAATAGGTAGTAATTTTTACTTTTTTAAGTATTTTTAGTAAGTATAATATAACCTTAATACTTTAGTAATTTCTTTACTAGTAAGTTACTAAAATATTTTTTTTTTTAATTTAAACCCTTAAACACATTTTTCTTATATAATATTATATTAAATATTATATTAAAAATATTTTAAACTCTAGGTTAATAATATATATTTATAATACTTAAAAGTATTAGGTTAGGTTTATTTTTTTTTTATTAATTAAGCTTATATATAATAAAAATACTAAAAATTATAAGCTTTTTAACCCTAGGGCAAAA
>NW_020797896.1:1907516-1950491 GCF_003369625.1 Aspergillus mulundensis | reverse complement strand
TATTTTTTCATATTTTTTTATATTTAGTAAAATATATAATAAAAAAATTAGGTTTAATAATATAAACTTAATTTTATTAGCCTATTATAAGCTTGTTTACTATAAAATTAAAAGGTTTTTTTTAAAAAAAGGCTTTAAACCTTAATAAAACCCTAAGTTTTTAAAATAGCTTTTTATTTTTTAAAAACTAATAAAGAATAAAATTCCCTATTTAGGAAGCCTATTATAAGTTAGTTTTATTTAATATTTCCTAAATAATGTGAGGCGCCTTTGTATACTGCGCTGAGTTTAGGAGAACGTGAATTACCGCAATAGGAAAGCGTTGTGTATTTATTATAGGAATTAATTACTAATTTTTTAAGTTAGAGTTCTAAGTTAAACTTAGTATTTTATATATTACATGGCTAACCACTACCTTAGCACGCGGTTAGATTAGCACTAAAGTTTCTTTATTAGGCGGTCTTAGGCTGCTGGATTATGTTATTATAATATTATATAATTATAATACTATAATAATAATAATAATACTTTTTTTTTTAAGTAATCACGCCCTTGCAATTTATAAATTTATATTTTTTTTTTTATAAAAAGTAATTTAAATTATAAATCTTGTTAAGTGCTATAAAATAAGCTATTTTTAGGTTTATAAAGTATTATAGTTTGCATGTAATTCACGCCCGAAGTTAGGGGTAAAAAATTAATTTAATTACCTTATTTTATTACTAAGTTTAAATATAGCATTGCTGCCTGCGGTAGCTAGGCGTAGTATCTTAATCTTAATATTAAAGCGCCCTCGCGATTTTTTTTTTTTTTTTTTTTAGATTTTTTTAATGTTTAAAGTAAAATGGCTTTTATAAGTATATATTTTTTTTATTATGTTTTTATTACTTTTTAATTATTTAATTATATTTTTAAAGTTAGAATATCTTATATTTGCCCTTTTTTATACTTTTTAAGCATGGTGTTATTTATTTTAGTAGTATTAGCCGTGTGTTGGTGTTATTAGGCCTGTATATTTTATTTTACTTTATACTTAGTTATTATAATACGGCTTTAAGCTTTAAATAACTAAATTTCCTTATTTTTACGCTTTTTTTAATGCTTTTAATAGTTATTTATAATATATAGTTATTTTATTTTGGCTGTTAACATATTGCTATATTAGCTTTTTATTTACTTTTTTTTTGTGCCTTGCTGCGCACTTACCTTTTTAATTTAGTTAATAAGCTTTTTATATTTAATTTTTTTTATTTTTATATTTTTAAAATTATTTTTAGTAATTAAATTAAACATGGTTTATTTTTATTATAGCCTTTGTTATATTACGTGTTTTTAATTTTATTTTATTTTTTAGGGTTTCTTATGCTTGCTTTTTACTTTATGTTTTTTTTATTTTAACACTTAATATAATTTTATGTTATGCTTTAGATACTATTATTAGTAATTATTTAGCTTATTATAGTATTTTGTTTTGCGTTTTTTTATTATAGTAATTAAGCCTTGGTTTTAGCCTTTACTTTTTATTTTATTTTTAATATATAAGGATTATATTTCCCTGCCCATGCTTTGTAGTATTAATTATTAATATACTTTTTAAAATAACTTATTTTTATTACGCTTGCGCTGCCGCCCCCGCTACTAACTTTATTATTATTATTTTTTTTATACCTTTAGTATAACTTTTAGCCCTGGCCTTAGCTTTTTTAATACCTGCCCTGGCCCCCCTTGCTTTGCTACCTTTTAATTTACTTTAGGCTTATTATTTTTAGTACATGCTTTTTACTACCTAAAAAATTAGTTACTATTTTTATATATAAGTAATAACCTAGTATTTTAAATATATTAAGCCCGCGGGTAAAAAATATAATTATTATAAAAATAATTATAAAACCCTGGCGGAGTATATTATATTTAATATAATTATAATTTAGCTAGAACTACTCCGGGTTCTAGGCTTATATAATATTATATATATTAATAATAATAGTTTATAGGAGGATATAAATATTATAGTATTAAAAAAAGCTTATAATACCCTTTTTATAGCTATTTAGGCCACTGTAATTATAAGCATAGTTACCCTTTTTATTAATTTAGTTATGCTAATATTTAGTTTAAAATTTTTTTTAGCTAGTGCCCGTGTGGTCTATAATAATATTATTACTTATAAGTTATAATTATACTTTACTAATATTATTTATACTAATACTGCGTGTAGTTTTTATTTATATTTTTAGGCCCTTTACCACTGCTATTTTAGTAGCTACCTTTATTTTTTATACCAGCGTGGCTTTAGCTATTAATTATATATTTATATATTTAATTTACTTTATATTATATTATTAACCCTGTTATAAATTTATATTTTTTTTAATTTAGTGTTTATTGCGCTACGGCGCTGTTTAAGGTTATTATTTAATTAGCTTTTATATTAAGGGTTAGTGTTAATGCCCTGCTAGGTATTATTTTTATATTAAGTGTTTAAGGTTTTACGCGCCGCGCTGCCTAGGTGCTTGTTTAGGTTTTATTTTTTATTTTATTTTATTTTTTTATTTTTTATTTTTTTTTTTTTTATTAAAGGCCCTGCGGGCGCTGTTAATTAGTAAAAATAAAATATGCTTTTCTTTTTTATAATTGCTTATAGCTTATAAAGAGTAGACTTTTAAGTATGCCTTTTTTTTACCCTTTATAGTTTATTTTTATAAAATTACTTAAACTTATTAAATGCTATAGTTTTAGTAATATAAGCCTTTAGCTTTTATATATTATTTTTTATATTATTTTAATCTTACTATTTTATAAGGTATTATACTTTGCTTTTATATTTATAAATATTAAAAATTTTTTTAATAAAGTATTTTTTCTTGCTATTTATTAATATAAAACTAATATTTAATGCTTGGGATGGATTACCTTAATAAAATTTTAAAAATATAATATAAAAAATATTATATAACTAGTGTATATTTAATAGGAGTAATAGCTTATATAACTACCTTTTTTATTTTATAATTATTAAAAATAGGCTAATAAATATCTTACTTAATTTATAGTTTAGCCTCGCGGACTTAATATTTTTTATATAAAGTATAATATAATTATTAATTTTAAAGCTTATTTTTTTACGCTTTTTGTTATACTACACGGCTATTATTTTTTTTAATTTTTATAATTGCTTTTTTAGCTTTGCGTGGATTTCCTTAAATTTTATGGCTTTTTAAAGTTTAATATTTAACACGTGCTTAGGTCCCTTAATATTAATATGCATGGTGGCTTTTAAATTTCTAAGGGCCTTAGTAAGTGTGTAACCTATAAATTATTTATACATATTATTATTTATAAATTACGCTATTTTAATTTAGCGTGGTTAATTATCTTAATATTAATTAATATAGGCGCGAAAATAGTGTTTAAGAACTTGGTTCTGCTTTTTAGTCTAGCTATTTATTTACAGGTAATATATAGTAAATAGTTTTTATTTTACGCCTAGGTAGTGGCTTAACATGGCCTAAAATATATTAGTAAAAAAACTTCCGCGATTATTAACTATGTTTTTTAATATACTAATAAAATAAAAAATATTATTTATAAGTGTATTTATAAGTTATTTTATGTTAATACTTTTTAAATAAGGAATATATTATATAAATTTAATATATATTTTAACTATTACTAGGACAGTGTTATACACGCGCTTATTATACTTTATAAGTAATAATTTAGTAATAAAATTTATGCTAATTTATTTTACGGGCGCTTTTAATAAATTTAGTAATTTTAAAAGTTTATATAGCTTGTGTTTATAAACCGCGATTTATTAGTATTTATTATATTTTTTAACATGCTTTTTAATATATTTGGTTATATTTAGTTAATAGTATCTTTATAAAATATTTATAATAGTAGTATTAACACCTTGGTGTCCGCCTTAGGGTTTATTATAGTTTACTTTTATAATTTTTTTATATAGTGCTATTAATTTTAGTATATAGGCTTAGTTTTTAAAGTATAATAAATTATTATTTACTACTTTTTATTACTTAAAATTTTTTACATGTTTTAAATTTATAAGATTATTTTTTATTTCCTTAAACTTTTTATTATAGTCTTAGGCTATTTATAATAGTTTCTTAATATTTAGTTATAATTTATTTACATGCTAGTCTTTGTTAACCATAGCTACTTATATATTTATTTATAATTTAAATTTAAGGTATAATAGTATTTAATTATTTAATTACTCTTGTAATTTATAAAGAACTATCCCGCCTATAGCTTTTTTTTTTTTTTTAAAAAAATATAATTTACTTTTTTATTTAAAGTATTTGCTGGGTTTTTTGCACCTGGATAGTACTTAATAATAAAGTTAAAAACTATAAGTTTTTTAGCTTATCGCGCTTGCCTTCGCGTTAAGTCCTTAGTTATTATAAATTATTATAAATTATTATAGTTCGTGAGTACCTTAATAAAAAACTTGTTATTTTTAAGGTAATATTTTTAAACTTAAAAGTATTTTATAATTATAAGTATTTTAAAGTTATAGATTTTATAATAGGTTTTTATGTTTTTTAACTTGCAAGATTAAAAAGTAATTAAATATTATTATATATTTTTTACTAGTTAAAATAGTATTTTAGTAATAGTATATTTTAAGGTATTGGTTTATAACTACGTGCGTAATTTTAAATTAAAGTATTTTAATAAGGGTTACTTTATAAACCTTAGGTGTAGTATATTAAATACCTTTAATACTTTTTTTTTTAATAGGTATTTCGCGACCGTGTTAATTTTTATAAGGTTAAATAATACTACCGCGACTTAGCTATAGTCTTTAATAAACCTTTAGTAAAAGCTATAAAATCCTAAAAAAAATGCTATTTTTTTTATATTTTTTAGTATTAACTACTTTGTAATGGTCTGGACCCTTTTTAGTTTTATTTTAATTTTATTAATAATTATAATAAAGCCTAAAAAGTTAATCTTTTTAATATAAAATAAGTATTTGCTAACTTTTATATATAACTTAAAATTATATAGTTTTTTAAGAATTATTTATATATATTATTTATATTTCTCCTTATTTTTTAAAAAAATAATAATGTTATTTAAGTAAGTAATATAAATTATATTAATTAGCCTAGCTAGGGCGTGGTTTATATAAAATTAAAATATTACTAGCATGTTTACTAGTTTAAAGGGTATAACTTAATATTTATAAAGCTTAAAGCATGTTTTAAATACTATTTTTTACTTATTTTTTTTATAAATTTAGAGCCTGTGGTATGTATTATATAAATTAAGCTATATAAAAAATTTTTCCTGTTTTTAAATAGTTAAGAGTTATGTTAAGTAATAATAAAGGGTATATATTCTTAATTATAATAGTATTTAGGCCTTGGTAGTTAACATAAAAATATAGGCTACTATTTTTTTTTAGTATAAATAATACCAGAGCTCCCGCAGGGCTTTTTAATAAATATATTTAATTTTTTTTAGGGTTTTTTTAATATATTCGCGTAGGACCTTAAGCTTTTTTAAAAATAGTAAGTAAATATGCTTGCTTGGAGGCTTAGCACTAGGTTATAACTTAATTATATAATTATATAAGTAATAAAATATAAAAATATTTGCCTTTATTTTAAAAAATATATTTACATATTCGCGGTATTATTTAGGTAGCGGGATTTTTTTAATTTTTGCCTTATTAAGGTATATTATAATATGGTTTTCTTGCTTAAAAATTTATATTAAGAGTATTTTAACTTTTATAGTAATTTTTGCGGCATATTTTTATGCTATTATTATATATTATAAGTATTTAGGATTATACTTTATTTTTTAACTATATATTTAATTACTAGTACACTAGTTTAAAATAGGTATTATGGCTAAAAGCCACGGGAACCCTAAAATTATATTATAACCATTAATATTAATAGCTTTAAAATTCTACTAATAGTGTTATATATTGCGCGTAAAATCTTTAGCATAAATTATAAGTATATATTTTTTATAGGATATTATTATATAGCTATTAATTATGTGTATTTTATAGGCTAATTTTTTATTTTACATAAAATAAGACTTTGCCTAGTGCTGGTTTATAAAATTTACTTTTACTTTAAAGTTAATAAAAACTCTTATATATTATTATTTTTTATTTTTTTTTTTTATTTTTACTTAAATTACCCAGGCCCATAATATATTTTTTTATTTTATATAAACCCTTAAAGCTTGCACCGCGCAGAGCTTTAGGGTTTTATATTTTTTATATTACTAAATTTACTTAAGGGTTACTACTATAAAGGCGCTTTTTCTTTCTAACCTTTGCCTGGTAATTAGTAATATTATTTAAAGTACTTAGTATAACCATAATTTAGGTATTTACCTGGGTATAGTTTTTTTTATAAATAAGTAGTTACTTAAATTACTAGGTTATTTTATGCTAGTATTTACTTTTATACCTTTTTTAAAGGTGAATAGCGCTCTAACTTTTATTATTAATAATTTAGTATATATTTAGTTTAGAAATTTTTATTTTTTTTTATAATAGTTTTTTTTTATTTAGGTATGTTATTTTTAACGCTAGTTAAATATAACACGTAGTTTTTATAGTATTTTAGTTCTTAGTGTTTATAAATAAGGGATTCTTTTTATATATTTTTTAGGATTTTTTAATATAGGTGCCCTTTGCACTAGTTATTCTTATATTTATAAGGTAGGTATTTTTTAATTTAATTTAGTAATTATGTAAATTACCTAATAATTTACCATGGTTACTATTTTATATTACCTTATTTAATAAGTAAATTATTAACAAGCACGGTTTTATTATTAATTATTTTAATTAATATATTAAGGAATTCTTTCTAAGTAAACACAGGTTTTATCTTGTAAATATTAAATTATTTGTGTTAGTAGTTTTTTACTAGAAATTTAATAAACCAAGATATTTTATAATTATTATTAGGATAGTAGGTTAGGAAGGTTTTAAAGTGTGTTTTTATATTTAATTTTTAATTATTAAATTTCTTAATATTATTTACTTGGTATGGTTTTATAAATAGTAATTTTTTTAAAAATTTTTTTTTAAGGCGTGTAGTTATTACTATAACTAGTTTTATAGTAGTTTTTTTAGGGTTTATAAGGGTATTAAAGTTTATTTAGCAAGGAATTATTAGTTGCTTAATAAATTAGATAGGGGTATTATATATTTATTAATTAGCTTTAAYTATTATAATTTACTGGCGTGCCTTTTTAATTTAGGCATAAATTTATTAATATTTTTTTTTTTTTATAATATTCTTATTTTTATAATTTTTTTTTTTTACTAGAATTACGTCTAGTATTGCCTATAATTTTTTAGTAATTTTTTTATTACTTTTATTTTTATGTCCTTAAGCAGGTGCTTTATATTTTAATATTTCCTGTGTAGTTTAGTCTTTATTTACAGGGGTACCTTAAGGTTTTTTTAATTAAAAGTTTATAAATTTTTTCTTAGGCACGCTAGTTAGTTATTAAGTTAAGGTTTATAATTACTTTTTTAAAGCTTTATTTACTAGCCCCTAGAATTAAGTTTACTGCTTAGTTATTATATAAAATAAGTTTATTTTTAAAAAAAAAAGTAATTAAAATTATAAGGTGCCTTTATATACTATGCTAAGCTTAGGAAAATATAAATTATTATAATAAAAAAGTGTTATATATTTATTATAAGAACTAATTACTAATTTTTTAAGTTAAAGTTTTAAGTTAAACTTAATATTTTATATATTACATGGCTAACCGCCGCCTTAGCGCGCGGTTAAATCAGCGCCAAAGTTTCTTTATTAGGCGGCCTCAGGCCGCCGGATTACGTTATTACAACACTGCGCAGTTGCAACACCATAGTGGTGATAACAAATAAAAACTAACCTAAATTAACCCTAAATTTTCCTAACTTTAAAATATTTAAAAATTAAAAATATTTAAAATAAAATTAGGTGCCTTAGGTATTTATAATTACCTAAGCAACCTAGGGTCTCTGGTGGTGGCTTAAAAGGGTATAGTCTTCCCGCTTTAGCGCGCCAAGGCTTACCCTAACAAAAATTTTTACTAAAACTTTAAATAATATTAGCTAAGCTAAATATTAATATTTTCTAGATTTTTTTTAAATAATATTAAATTTAATTAAACTCTTTATATAATAAAAAAAGGATTACTAGATTTGGCGTAATAATAAAAAAGTTAGGGGGGGGTCCAAAAAATTTTTGGACCCCCCCCCCCYWGGGKTTTWAATTTTGGCGCKGGAGGGGGGGGGGTCCAGCTACACAATATAGTTAGTATTCCCAAGAAACTTATTTATATTATTATTATATTTAATAAAATTATGCTAGTTTATGGCATGGTTATTTAAGGCCACGGGTTTAAAAAATTAACAAGGCTTTAAAACTACCTATAATTTATTTTAGGGGTATTTAAAATAGCACGGTTTATTTTAATATAAAAAGCCTTATTAATAAACCTAGACTTACTAAACATTTTTAACATGTTTACTTAGTTAATAAAATTAATTAAATAATATAAAGGGGCATGGTAAACCCTTTTTAATAAAAGTAAATATTATTATTAATTACCTAAATATATTAAGCTTTAACCTATATTATTTTTTAAAAAATTAAAGTAATTAATTATATTTTTATAATAGGTAAAATTATTATTGCCCACTAGTTACACACCCTTATTTTTAAAAAATAATTTATAGTAAAATAGCTTATGGTTCCTGGTAATTTTAATTTTTTACCTTTTTTTAATAATAAATATAATATACTAGCAAAAAGAATAAATTTTATAAATTTTAAAACTTAATATATAAATATTATTATTCTTATATTATATTATATATTTTACCTATACTTTTTAAAATTTTATTTTAGCATGGTTAATTATGTGCTATAATACCTACTTTATATTTATAGCCTAAAACTCGCGGTAGTATTATTCCTAATAATTATTTATTTTATATTTTTATATATTTATTTACTTTTTTTTTTAATAAATCTTATAGGGTAACCTTTTTTAAGTACTAGTCTTAATAAATATACTATAATTATAGGTTTGCCTTATAAATATTTTTTACTTAAATAACCTAATTTTTTTATTCCTGCTTGCCTTAAATAGCATGGGCTTTAGCTTTAATAAGTAAGGTAAGTAAGGCTACTTTATTAATTTATAGTATAACTAGTTTATTAGGCTTGGGTTTAATAAGCAAGGCTATTTTATTAATTTATAATATAATTAATATATTAGGCTTGGGCTTGGCAAGCTAGGCTACTTTATTAATTTATAATATAAATAGTTTATTAAGCTTGGGTTTAGCAAGTAAGGCTGCTTTATTAATTTATAATATAACTAGTTTATTAGGCTTAGGGTTACAACCATAAATATAAATAATATAAAAATTTTATATATTAAAAAATTTTTTTTACCACGCGACCTTATAAAATAATTACTAGTATTTTACTTTTTTTTTTTTTACTTAGCAGGGGAAATTTATTTACTTTAATAATTTTAAGTTTATTTATAAATATACTTTTAGTGCCTTTGCATAATTTTTAGGTATAAAGTAATAAATATATAATTAATACTTTGCTAATACTATATATTATTTATAAAAACTAGAATATTAAAAACAGGGTTATTTAATTTATAGGGAATATAAACCTAGTTATAATTATAAATTAAGTTTTTTTATATTTTAATAGCCTTTTTAACTAGCTTAATATTATTACTAAATATATAATAATATATAGTTAAGTATGCCCGGACTTAACTTAAATAAATACTATATATATAATTTTAATAAATAATAATACTAAGTTTAGGAATAAGAGCAAAATAATTAAGAGTAAAAGCTTTAGTAATAACTTAGTTATTTATAATATAAATATATAAAAAAAAAATAAATATTAGTTATATAGCTAGGATGTTAGTTAATAATTAATAAAATTTATATTAATAATAAGTTTTATAATAAATTTTTATAATACTAATATAATATTTTATTTATATTTTTATATTTTATTAAAATTACAAGGGGATTTAATTTAATCTTAATTTTTTATTTATATTTTTTATATACTAGAGGGGTTAATCCTATAATTATTATTACTAAAAATATATTACCTTACTAAAACTTTATCCTATACCTTAATTAACTTAAAATTAATATTATAATTTAATTTATTATAGTAATTACTTTAAATAATTAAAAACTTATAAATAAACACCTTTATTTTAACCTGTTAAATTATAAGCTTGGTTAATATATTTAAATTTAAAAGAATTATACTAGTTAACCAAGCTACTTTATTAATTAATAATTACTTAATTATAATTTTACACCACCTGTGGGTATATTAAAAAACTAAGTGGGGTTTTTATTTAAAGGGGTCCTTATTTAAAAAGGTTTAGCAGGTTTTAAGCAAGGCTTAAAAATAAGTGGTTAATACTACTTATAATATTTTTACTTTATACTTATTTTATTTTTATTTTAAGTTTAATTAGCCTTTTAACCTAAGTAAGCCCTTATACCTAAGTAAAAAATAAAAAAAGGCGCCCTTAAGTAAAAAGGGGAAGGTAAGGGGGGGGTTTTTTAATATTTTTAAAGGGGATTAAAAAGCAAGAAAGCGAGTTAGGGGTCCCCTTTTTATAATAAGTAAAATATACTTATAAAAGGGACTTATAAAAAAAACTTTAGTATAAATAAAAACTTAAAAATCTTAGAAATTTGCGTTATAATTATGGCAGTAATTAAAAAAAAAAGCAAAAAATATTAGTAAATATTATTTTTAAGCCTTGCTTAAAGGTCTAGTAAACCTTTTTAAATATAATATTTTAAAGTAAGCTAATTATTTTTTTTTAATAAGTACTTAAAATTATTAACGCCTAGCACTACCCCTTTTTATAAAAAATTTAAAAAAGCCTAGGTTTTTTACTAATTTCCCGGCCCTTAAACCTTTTTTAAATAAAATAAAACTTACTATTAATTACTAAAACCTATTAATTATTAACCTTAGGAAGTTTTTAAATAAAAATAGCATTAAATTTTTTTTTATTATTAATTAAATAATATTATTACTTAGTATTTATATATTTTAAATTTTATTATAATAATTAAAGCCCTGGGCGCGCGATAAATAATACCTATTAATAGCTATATATAAAAATAGTAAGTAAAAAATAGGTATTTAGCTTATAAGCTTTAATAAAAATTACCCTTTAAAATAAAAAGCCTCCCTATATATAAATAAATATTTTATTTAAAAAGGCTAATTACCTAGTAGTAGCACGCCCTTATACCCTAAAAAAGGTTTAAAATAATAAGTGTATGCCTAGTAATTCCTAGGGTGTTAAATACTATTATTACTATCTTAAATTTTATAAAATAATTTAAAAAGGCCCATGCTTTAACTAATTTTTTAACCCTTATGCTATAATTAAAAAAAATAAAAGCTAGTATTAAATACTTATATTATTAATATTTAAATTATATTATTTTTTTAAAGATTAAAATAACTAATTATATTTTTATAGTAAGTAAATTTGCTATTATACTAGTATTTATAAATTTTTATTTTTATAAATATATTTAAATAAGCTTAAGTTTATTATTAATTCTTAACCCTTAAATTATTTTTAATAAAAGTAAAAGCTACTATTAAATACCTAGGCCTATTAATTTTTAACCTATATAAGCTTTAAAAAATTTAAGCTATTAATTATATTTTTTTATAATATAAAGTTATTATTACCTAGTAATTACACACCCTTATTTAAAAAAATATTTAAAAAAGCTTATGCTTTTTACTAATCTTAACTTTTAACCTTTTTTTATAAAAAATATAACCTACTAGTAATAATAATATATAATAAATTTTAAACCTTTATAAGTTTAAATACTAGATTTATATTATATTATACGCCTTATTTAAAACTATGTAATAATTAAAATAAAAAAATAAACTTTTTTTATAATATTTTAAATATATTTAACTTGCCTATACCTGCGTGGGATTAATATAAAATAAAATAAAATATAAAAGTAAAATTAAATTTAAATTAATTAATCTTCCCTTTTTCCTATAGCTTATATAATTTATATAATTAATAAAATACCTAGTATAGCTCTATCCCTTCCCCGCGGGGGTTAAACTATAATAAAAACTTTATTATACTTTAGTAATTTTTTAGGTTAAGCTAGGGACCTTATAAACCCTTTATTTATTAATATTATATATTTTAAACCTGTGCATAAAATAATTTAAATAATATTTATACTATTATTTAAATTAAAATACCCTTTTATAAGTATTTTTTATTTTTTTAATATTTATTATATAACTGCTATAGTAACCTATAATAAAAGCATATTTTATATTTTTTCTTATAATAAATTTTTTGCTAAGTTTTAATAAGCTATTTTTACGTGTTTTTTTACTTTATATAGTAGTATTTATAAAGGTTATAATTTATATTTTTTTTATAAATTATATAGCTATAATATTACCCAGCCTACTTTATAATTTTAGCCTAGGCTACCTTAGTATTAATAATATTTAAACTTTTTTATTACTATTTTTAGTACCATGCCTACTTATACTAGTATTAGGCTAATAACTAGCTAAATAAAATATTACACATGGGAAAATAATGCGGGGTACTAGTAATAATTAAATATATTATTAAGTTAAAAAGTATTTTATTTTAAATTAGTATTTATATTAAAATAAAACAGGCGAAGTTACTATAGCTAAAAAATTATTATTAATAATATAAGCTAGTATAAAAGTTATTATTTTTATTAAAATTAGGCTTAATAAACCCCTAGTTATACTTTATTAATAACTTTTATATATTAGTTAGCCTAGCAAATACTTTATATTAATTATAATTTAATAATAGTAAATATACGTGATAACTTAGTTTTAAAATATATATTTTAAACCTTAGGGTTTTAATACCTAGTAGCTTAGTACTTATTATAAAAAGTTTTATAGGGCTTACAGGGGTTTTTTATACTTTTTAATTAAAATTATAAATATTATATTAAATTTTTATTATATATAAGTTTTAGCACCGCTAGCGGCTGTATTTATTTATATTATTATTTAAATACTAGTTTAAAATAAACCGGCGGTAATAACACTTTTTTAAGTTTAAATATATTTATACTTGCTTAACCTTATTTTTAAGCATGTTATTTATTTATAAATTTTTATTTTATTATTATATAGGGTAAATAATTATAGCTTTACTAGGCTATTTATTTTATTTAACTTAACCACTTTTTTAATTATAATTTAGTAATAACCAAGAATAGCTTAAGTAAATAATATTATAAATATTAAAAATATTAACCCCCATGCCTAGTATACTAGTTACTATAATTACTTATAATTATTAACTATAAAAATAGTTTATAATTTTAGCCTAATTTTCTTACTTATTATAATATATTTTATACTATAGTTCCCGTGCAACCGCCCTGGCCTAAATCTAAATATTAAAATATATAATAACCTGGCTACCACGCGCGAGCGCCTATTAAATACATGCCTAAATATAATTTAATATTATAAAGCTAATAACTTATTATATAAATTTATATAAAGTTTTTTAGGGTAGCTTTAATTACTAAACCTAATATATAATATTATAGTAATTAGTAATAGTATGGTGCATGCTTACCTGCTTATAATTATATTAAATTTATTAAAAAAACTTAGGTTTATACTAGGGCGGCAGCATTATTATTAAAAATATTAACTATATATATATTAATTTTAATTTTTTTAACTACGCTATGGTGGGATAAAATCCATGTTAATTATTTAAAATTATATAATATTTATTTACTATAATCTAGTTTAATTACTATATTAATTACTATTAGTTTAAAAAATACTAAAAATCTTTATTTAATATAAACTTAGGCGTGATTAATATAATAATAACTTTATTAGGCTACTAGTGGCTTTACCACTTTATATATATAATTTTTAACTTTTAATATTATTATTTTATATTTTCTTATAGTAAAATTAATAGTATTACTACTATAATATATTTACTATAACTAATAAATATAAAAATTATAAATATTATACTTTTACCCTTGCTAGTAGGTATAACTACTACCACTAAACTTATACTATTTTAAATAGCTTTTAGCACCAGGGCCTGTACTTTTTAAAGTTTTATTTTAGTATGGCTAGTTATATACTATATTACTTACTTTATATTTATAGCCTAGAGATTATAGTAGTGTTATTCCTAGTAATTTATTACTTTAAATTACTATAAAGTAATTTACTTTTTTAAATATAATTAAACTAGCTTTATTACGCCAAGAAATTAATATTAATTAATATTAAATACCTTAAATTTTAAACGCCGCGGCTGCGTGCTTTTTAATAATTTTATAGCTTTTTATTTATATATTATGCTTGTTATATAGAACCCATACCCCGCCTATATATTTATTATATACCTTATATTATCTAAATTTTTACTAGCTTTAATTATAGTAATTTCCTGCTTTTATTTTTTTTATTTATTATTAAAAAACACGCTGCTTAATTATAAAAATTAGTAGCTAATTATTATAAAAATATCCCGCTAGCTAGTAATATTTATTAAGTATTATAATTTTATTTTTAACTAGCTTTTATATTTTAAAATTTTTTTTAACTAGCTATTACTTTATATTTAATTTATTTTATTATCACGCCCCTATATTTTTAGGTTAAATAAAGTTAATATCCTATTATTAATTTACTACTATATTACCTTAAGCTAATAAATAAATAATATTACTAGCTATAAATACTATATTATAAGCTTGCTAACCTCCCGTGGGATATAATAAAAAATAATTTTAATATTATTATTAATATAAAACCCCTTATAATATATTATTATAAATATTATTATACTATTTTTAATAAATATATTTTAGCRCATGTTAATATTAATATTTATATAATAAATACTTAATAACTTTATTTCCTGGAAAGGGGCCTTACTAGTTAAATATATTATAATTACTAGCTTTTTTTTAAATTAGGTTACTAGTTTAAAGTACTTTTAAATTTTATTTATACTTTAGCTTTATTATAATATAAATTAACTAGCCACCACGGGCTTAATTATAACCTGGTTAATTATTTAATCACGCCCTACTAGCTAGTTTATTTATAAGTTATTTAAAAAATTTTAGCTAGGTGTGTTTTATACTAAATTATTATATAAATAATCCCATAAAATTACGGGCTACTAGCTAAAATTAGGCTAACTTAATAAATTTACTATAATTACCTAGGTACTATTAATTAACCCGTGAATAAACCCGCGTAATTTTTTTATTATAAAATCTAGTATTTTATATAAAAAATAATTATTATTTATTAAAGTTATATTCCTAAACTTAATTAAATTATAATAAATTTTTATTTTATATATTTATTAATTTAGTAACACCTGGATCGGGCTACTATACCCATAAATTATAAAACTATTTATTATTATATTTACCCTATCCTATAATAATGTTTAGCTGCTAAAATATTTAATAAGCAGGGTGTTATTACTATGCATAAATAATACTAATAATAAGAATATAAAGTACACGCTTAAATTATTTTTTAGTAATTTTTTATTTTTTAAAATTTAACTAAGTTTTTTAATTACTGCTATGCCCCTTAATGCATATTAGTTTTTATTAACCTAATTATTAATAATATTTAGCCTTATAAAGTTTATTTATAATACTTATTAAATTACTATAAACCACGCCACTTTTAATACCCTTAATAAAATTTATATATAATATTAAGGCTTTATTTATGTTTTAATCCCGCGGGCTTAAATAATTATACCATAAACTAGCATGCTTTTATATTTTTTTATTTAAATTTTTTAATTTAGTAACTAAATATAAAACCCTAAACATATAATTTTAATTAAAGTTATAATAAACTTATATTATTAATATATTTAAGTATTTTTATTACTTCGCTACTACTTTACTAGGTTAAAATAATTTTAAAAGCATGTTATATCCCAGGTAATATCTTAGGCTATTTACTATAAAATTTATTAATTATTATATTATTAAATAATTATAAAATATACTAGTATCTTCCCATGCTATTACCACAGGGTTTATATATATATAATAAATAATAAAAGTTACTACCATGGCTGGACATGCTTATAAATACTTTTTTTATTTATATATACTTATAGTAAATAAAATAGTGTTTATATTACTTTTATATAATAGGTAGTTATTTAAATTATTTAATTATAATAAGCAATCGTGTATTAACTTTATTTTACTAGCTAATTTATAATATTTTAAAGCACACACAGCGCCTAGCTTTAGAAATTCTTACTATAAGCCTTTAATATTTTTTTTATATTTAATAAATCTTACGGGGCGGCCCCCTTTAAGTATTAGTTTTAATTAATATATTATAATTATAGGTTTATATTATTAATATTTCCTGCTTAAATAACCTAGTTATTTTTTTTACTTGTCCTAAATAACATGGGCCTTTACTTTAATAATTAATACTATTTAATTATTTTATAGTATAGCTAGTTTATTAAGCTTAAGGTTATAATTATAAATATAAATTAAATAATAGTTTTTACTAGTATAAAATATCCGCTACCATGTAATTATCTAAAATAATTAATAAAACTTAACCTACTTTTATTTTTAATTTTTTTAATTTATATAGCCTGGGCGTTTATTTTATAACTATTTATATACTTTATATAAATAACATTATATAATATGGGTATTTATAACTATATACTTATAATTTTTAGGGTTTTTTTAGCACTATATATTATTATATTTAATAAAAATAAAAAAAATAGGTTTATTAAGTTCCCGTGGTATCTAGATTTTATTTAGCTAGTAAATAATATTATTTTATATATTAATAGCTTTAATAATAGGTTTTATATTTTTTGCCTTTATATAATACTAATTTTATAAATAAGTTTTAATATATTTTAGTACTATACTAATCTTATAATATTTATAAATAATAATTTAAAGTTTTAGTACTTTAATAAAAATTTCTTTTTTTATAATTATTTAGTTTAATATTTAATAATAATAAATAATTAATAAAAATRGTTTTTAATTATAATACTAACCTTAATATTATTTTTATTTTAAAATACTTATTACTGCAAGTATTTATACTTATTTTAAATATAATAAATTATTTTGCCTTATTAAAACTTAATCTTATAACTTAATAACTTTATAATTATTTTATAACCTACCCTATATAGTAATTACTTTAATACTTTTAAAAATTAAATTTAATTATTAACTTTATTTACCTTTAAAAATTTAAAAAAAATTTATGCGCATTTACCCTTATAATAATTATTTTATATTTTATTTAGTTTAAAACACCTGTTACTATAAGTATTTATACTTATTTTAAATATAAATCCTAATTCTATACCTAACCTAATAACTTTATAACTATCTTACACCCTAACTTATGTGGTAATTACTTTAAAACTTTCCTAAATTAAACTAAATTATTAACTTTATTTACCTTTAAAAATTTAAAAAAAATTTATGCATATTTACCCTTATAATAACTATTTTATATTTTATTTAGTTTAAAACACTTGTTACTATAAGTATCCATACTTATTTTAAATATAATAAACTATTTTGCCTTATTAAATTTTAATTTTATATTTAACCTAATAACTTTATAACTATCTTACACCCTAACCTATATAGTAAGTGCTTTAAAACTTTTGTAAACTAGATTTAATTATTAACTTTATTTAATTTTTAAATTTAAATAAAATTTATACGCATCTACCCTTATAACAAGTATTTTATAAT
Source organism: Aspergillus mulundensis (assembly GCF_003369625.1). Lineage (NCBI taxonomy): Eukaryota > Fungi > Ascomycota > Eurotiomycetes > Eurotiales > Aspergillaceae > Aspergillus > Aspergillus mulundensis. The sequence continues at coordinate 1,932,559 of NW_020797896.1, read as the reverse complement.
TTATTTAGTTTATAATACTTATTACTATAAGTATTTATATAACTCCCTGCTATTATTAATAATTCTGCCTTATTAAATCTTAATCCCATGCCTAATTTAATAACTTTATAACTATTTTACTTCTTAACATATATAGTAATTGCTTTAAAACTTTCCTAAATTAAATTTAATTATTAACTTTATTTACTATTTAAATTTAAAAAAAATTTATGCGCATCCACCCTTATAATAATTAATTTATAATTTATTTAGTTTAAAATACTTATTATTATAAGTATTTATATAACTCCCTGCTATTATTAATAATTTTATTTTATTAAATTTTAATTTTATACCTAACTTAATAACTTTATAACTATCTTACACCCTAACCTATATTATAATTACTTTAAAACTTTTATAAATTAAATTTAATTATTAACTTTATTTACCTTTTAAATTTAAAAAAAATTTATTTATATTTACCTAATTAGTTTATGGTTTCTAATCTTAAAGGTTTGCAATTAAAATTTTTAAAATCTAACTAATTAACAATTAGCCGCCAATATAATTACACTGTAAACCCGCACTACCTCTGGGTTAGTATAAATATTTAAGCATGTAAAAGTTATTTTAAAAGGCCTAGTTTATATAAGGTAAAGGTAATAATAAAAAAAACCTTATATAAATTAAGCCTATAAATTTACCCGCCTTATATTTATAAAAATTAATTAAAATTAAATTTTAACTAGGTATTAAGTAATATTTAAAAAATATAAAGTGCTAATTTTAAGCCCTAGGGCACTAAAACTAAAAAAGTTATATAAATATAAAAAAAAAGTAAAGCGCTAATAAATATTAAGTATAGTTAAATTTAAAAAACCACACGGGGTATATATATACTAAATATATAGGTATTAAAATAAATATATATATTTAAAAGGCGTATAAAAAGGAGCGGTAAAAGCTAGTAAAATTAATATATATTTTATTAGGGTGCGGGAAAAGGCGGTAAACTACAGCAGAATAAAGAACCGTATAACTGTGAAAACGGAGCTGAGCATATACAGTGGGTGATAATAACCATGTTATAGCTTAATATTTAAAGTAATAAGCCTAGTAAATAATAATAAACCTTTTATATTTACTAATTTTACTTTATAATTAAGGCATTTATTATTTTTTATACTAGTAATAATAAAAAACAGCGCGTATTAACATGCTTAAAAATTAATTTTATAATCTTTTTATATAACTTTATTTTTTTAGGCTTTATAATATACTTAATAATATAATAAAGTAGGGAGTGCTTATTAATATATATAACTATATTTAAGTTTATAAGGCATCCTAATTTAAAAATTAAGTTAAATATATTTAGGGTTATATTATTACAAGCTAGAAAAAAATAGTAGTATATATTATTAATTAGTTTTATTAACTAAAAATCACGCAGTGTTTTTATAAAAAACTAAAAGTAATAAATAATTTACTTGGTTTACTTATTTTTTTATTAATAATAATTTATATTATAATAATAATATAATACATAATTTATAACCTATATAAAATAAGTAAGTATATTTTTTATTAAGACCAGGGCAGCTAGATAGCCTTATAATTTATATTAATAATAATAATTTACTTATAAAAAAGGTTTATGGCCGTAATATACACGCCTTAATAAGCCTTAAATAATTACTATAACTTATTAAATTATTAAAGGCTATTAAAAATAAGGGTAAATTATATTTAATATATATTATAGTTATAAGTTAAACCTTAACCTTACTATTTATAACAAGACTAATTATTTATAATATTAAACTTAGGCTTAATAACTATATTAAAAAACATATAATAATAGTAATAAAACCATGCTATAATAATATAAAGGTTATTTTATAAATTATATTATATAATTTATTTATAAATAAATTTTATATTATTATATTATATTTTATATTTAAGTAATTATTATTTTAGGTTGTTTTAGTATAAATTAGCTGCAAAAAATGATAAAAATAAGTAAGCTATGCTTATTTAAAAAATAAAAGGTTAAAATTGTCAGGGCCGGAGCCGAGGGCTCCGGACCGCCAAGAGCCGGGCGCGGCCTAAAGGAGTTAGGCGTCGAGCGCTAGCGGGTTGGTGGGGCAAGCTAGTTGTCAGGTGACCAGAGGAGAGTGGATACATCCATGGAATTGGGATGGCTAGGCCTAAGCCTAGCCATGTTGGCCTTTTGGCTACCGTCACACCTCCATTTCCCGATTAGGAAGGTGCAAGTTCCGCCTTGACAAAAATAACATACATGGTAATAAAAAAACAGGCTACTTATTAATATTTTTAACCATGGTGTAAGGCCTATTATACTATATATAGCCCTTTTATAAAACTTAAAGATATCCACGGATAGCTTTGCTCGCGAATAGCTAAATTAGCCTTTAGGTACTAACTTAATATATATTAAGAATATTTAACCTTTACAAGGCTAGAGATTTAAACCTTAGTATTAATTTTAATATTTTTATTTTTTATAAAAAAAATTTATTTATAAATTTTTTTAAGTGTATTATATTTTATTATATTATAAATAAATTTTTAAGGTTAAAAACCTTATACATTTAATACTTATTAATATATTTAATTTATTAAAAGTAATTTATATTTATATTATAAGTTACTTAAGTATGCTTGCGGTAATTAAAAATAACCTTTTATAAAATTATTTAAAAAAAACCTATTTACCCCTTATAAGTGGACTTATTTATAATTATAAAAAAAATTTAAAAAATAGTAATTTAAATTTTAATATATTTTTATAAAAAAATAATAGCTAAAACTATCCGCGGGTAACTAAAAAAATATTTATTTATTTAAAAAACTTAGCTTAAACAAGCTATGCCTGCAAGCCATGTAAATTAAAAAGGTTAAAAAAGTAAAATAACTTATTTATAAAATTTATAGGGAGCTTTTAAAAAAGTAATTTATTAATAAGTTTTATAAATAATTTTATTTTTTTTATAAAAAAAACTACTTATCTTGCGGCTGCCTAGTAAAAAAAATAATATAAAACTATTATTTATAGTAACTACTACGCCTTTATAAAAAAGGTAAATATATTTAAAAAAGTAAATAGCTTTTTATAAAAAAAGGTGTTAAAGTTTATAATACTTTATTTAAATTTAACTTTATGAAATAATAGGCTATAAAAGTAAAAATTTTAAAATATTTAATTTAAAAGGCCCTCCGCAAGTTTCTTTTTAAATAATTAAAAAATTTTATAAACTAATTATATATAGTATAAAGTGAAATATTATATATAACTTTTAATAATAAAAAGTTAGACTATGCGTACCTATAATAATAAAAAAAGTAGTAATTAAAACTAGGTAATTAAAAAAATAAAATAAATATTTTTTTTTATAAATATTTTTTAAATTTTACTTATTTACATAGGTCCTGTTATTTTTAGGGCGCAAGCTTTAATACCGGGAGTAATACACAAGGCCGGAACAAAGTTTATCCTGCCTAAAATACTAAAAATACTACTATTAACAGCCTGTTTAATATTTAATACTTTTATTAATAGCCTGTCTTAAATAGCAACACTTTTTTTAATAACCATAATAATAGTAAATTTAATAAAGGTATTTAAAAAATAATAAAAAAATAAATTATATAAGTAATATATAGCCTGCCTATATAAACCTATAATTTATAAACCCCTAATTTTTTAAATTTCTTTTATTATAATAGCCAATATTAAAAATAATAATAACACTGTTTTTTTTACTTACTTGCCCACTTTTACTTACTTGCCCACTTTTTTACTAACCTAGCCGCTAATAGCCTATATTATTAACATAGTAAATTATTTAGGCTATAAATTAGTAATTTTAAAAAAACTTTATAAGTAATTATATTATTTATAGCGCGAGCTCGCGCTCCGTAAGCCTATTAATAAAAAAAATATAATAAAAAAAATTATAGCCCGCCTTGTTAACTAAAAAGCTGCTATTAAATAGTATATTAGCATGCCTATTAAGGGTAATTTAATTTATAAGTATTACGCCTAAGGCCATGGGTTATTTATAAAGTATATTATTATATTAAGCTACTTTAGTAATAATTATATAAATTATTATTAAAATAATTTAGGTATATAATATATTAATAAATATAAGTTATAGCCCTTATTTACTTTTAAGCATATTAATTAATATGTTTAGCTCTTATACCGGGCAATAATAATAATAATAATAATAATAAAATAAAGAAAAAAAAAAGGCTAAAAAAAATAAAAAAAAAAGGCTAAAAAGGTCGCGGAGAAAAAAAAAGATAAAAAAATAAAAAAAAAAAAAGTAAATATTATTACCCTGCCCATGCATGTTATTTAATCCACCCGCCGCCTGCACTAGCTTATAATTATAGTAATAATAAACTTTAATATTATTATAGCCAGGCTGGCTACCATGGCCCGCGTTATAGCCCTTGTAGTAAATAACCTTATTAATAAAGCTAGTTTTAAGGGTATTAAATATAATAATAATAATAAGTAAGTAGTTTTTTTTTAATTTATTTTCCCTGGGGCTAAACCCTAGTAATAAAAAAGTTTAAATTTATTATAATTTATTAAGTATAGTTAACTATAAATATTATTAAAAATAACTTATACAAACCATAGGCGGAGATATAGTATTTAAAGGTAAGTATTTAATAAAATATTAATATTATTTTAGTTTATTAACACCTTTTGTCTAACTTTAAACTAATAAAATTAATTACTTAATAACTTTAAAAGCCTTACTTAAAGCGTGTTATTATAATTTATAGCTTATTAGTTAAATACCATGGCCTTATTTTATTATTATTTAAGCTATATTTTACTTTTAATAGGTAATAAATAGCTATTACCTTATTTATTTTTATAATGCCTAAAACTTAACTTTATAATACTAAGTTATATATTAACATGGCCACCTCCTAGGATTAAACCTAATTATACTATTTTTTTAGTATATTATTATAAAAAATAATTTATAATTATATTATTTATTATATTTTTATACTTTATTATAAAAATATTACCCGGCGCGCTAGCTATATAGTATATTATAAACTATACTAAAATTATAAGTAATTATTACTAGCAAGCACTAGCTAAAATACCACTAGTATATGTAAGGGCGCCCTAGCACCCAGATGTTCTCTACTAACAATAATAAAGCTTGGCAAAGTATCTTCAACCAATAAGAATAAAGTATTTAAAACCTTAATAAATTTAACTAAAAGGATTACTTAAAGAACTAGATACACCATAACCTTTAGCTTTTTTATATAGGCCTTGCCCGGAGGCCTAAGGCCTTTAAGTAATTCCCCAAGCTATTCCTATTTAGGAAGTAGGTAATATTTAAATATTTTTATATCCGCGCCCCTTATAGCTACTTCCTAGCTATTAGGGTAATTTAATATAAGGCATGCCTTTATTTTACTATTTAAATAATACCTAAAACCCAAGGTCCCCAAGCTAAGGTCCCTAGTTAGAGCTAACACTATATTAAACCTAATATTATGTTAAATTTAACGCTATATTAAGTTTTATATAGTAATTTATAGTGGTAAGGTTTATTAAGCTAAATAAGTGCCTAAGGCATCCCGCATGGGTAATATTAATACTTTATAATAGCATGACCTAGGTGCCTTAAGTATTACTTAATAGCATGACCTAAATTAATATTAGCCCTAATAATTTTTCCCCCCTTAAAAAAATAGATTATCTATAATCCAGCGCTAGCTATCTTAAAAAAATAATAAATAAGTAATTTATAATACTAACTTATTATTATATTATAATATAACAGTGTTTCTTATTATTACTATTTTTATTATTTATTATTCTTAGTTTAAAATATTAAACAGTGTTTAACACTTTATTTAAAACACCTTATTACCTATTTACTTTTAAAAAAGCGCCTAACTATAAAAATAACTTTTTTATTAGTTTAACCTAAGTCTGGTTTTTTTAAAACTTTAAACCTTAGTTTACTTTTATATAATTAAATTATATAACTTTATTCTAGCTCCTACTTACCTTTTTACCTTGTTTTTTATTTTAATTATACTTAAGTAAAATTATTTTTTTTTTTAATACAGCGCTGCGCTTTATTAATATTAAAAAAGCATGGCTAATAGCTTTTTTTACTAAAAACTAAAAAAATAAGGTTTAAACAAAACCTTAAGGGCCCCTTGCTTTTAAAAATTACTTTTTTTTAACTACTTGCCTAGTTACTCCCCCGGTGGTAAGTCCCCTAAATAATTTTAAATAAAGCTTTTAAGGCTTTTTTTTAAGCAATAGCAAATAGCTAACTATAAATAACATTTTTTTATTTTATTAATTTTAAAAATAATTTTTTTTTTAGCCTGTGTTTATATGCAGGGCTTTACTTTAATAATAAGTATTTTTTTATTTATAGTAGCCTGTCCGGAGGCATTTTAGTAATAATATATTAATATTAAAGTATGCTAACTTAGGACTTATTAAAACTAGTAACTTATTTTATTATTATTTTTTATCCCCCGCCGGGCTGCTGTTAATTAGCTTATAAATAATATATATAACTATTACAAGCTTTTTAAGCCTAATAATATATTTTTTAATTTCTTTTTTTACTTATTAAGCGTTTTAAATAAAAACATCCTAAATAATAATAATAATAATATTAATAATAATACTAATACTACTACGCCCTTTATAATTACCCCCTTTAGTTTTATTTTTTTTATTTTAACTTTCTTTACTTTTGTTATAGCCAGCCCCGCCCTTTTAATAAAAGTAAGTTTTTTTTATCCCCTTTTAAATAGCTTCTGGTATAAATAGCTAATAACTTTTAAATATATTTTAAATATACCAAGGCAATCTTCCGGGATGGTAAAAAAATAAAAAATATAAATAATTAATAAATTTTTACTACCAGCGGTAAACTAGTAGTGTTTCCCAAGGGGAACCTTTATAAGCCTTATTATAATTATATTTTTTAAGGTTTAGGGTTASCGTGTGTTTAGTGCTATAGTAATAATAATAAATATAAGCTTATCCTAGTTTATATATATAATAATATTAACGTTTTATAATACTTGCCTGTTAATAAAAGCTTAAAAAAATGCATAAGTATACAAAAAATATTTAATAAACATATAAAAAATATTACCAAGGCTTTTAACAAGGTGCTAGTAAAAGTTTAGTTTATAAATAACTTGTGTTATACTATTTTTATACTTATTAATAAGCTTTATTTATCCGCTGGTAAGTCTTTAGCCGCTTTTAATAAAGGGTATTAAAAAATATATAATAAAAATATATTTAACATAACTAATTTTACTATTATAATAATCTTAAATTCTACTTTTTAAAAGCTTTATATCTTTATTCACGCCCTTTTTTAGGGTTTTATATAGCTAGCTTTTAGGTGGCTTTATACCGCTTTAACATTTTATTTATTTTTTTATTTTTAAAAAAAGACTCTTTTCCCTTTTTAATATACTTTTATAAATATAACTTATAAATTTTAATAGTCCGGAGCTATTTAAGTTATAGTTTATTAAACCTTAAAATTATATAAAATAAAAAAAAAAAGGTAACTATTTTTACCTAGGTTTTTAATATATAAATTTAATATTATTTTTAGGGCCACAGGTAGTCTAAATCCTGTTAAAAGGTATTTTATTTATAATAGTAGTTTATTAAACCTTTAAACCTTTTAAAATATAGGAAAAAGGTAACCACTCCGCTAGTTTTTTAGCTTTAGTAATATAAAAACCTAGTGGGCAAAAAATTATTACTACTTTTTTTTAAACTAGGGGCGTTTTAGTATTATTTTAGCTAGTTTATAATAGTTTTTTAAAGCCTTTTATACATGCTTAAGATTTTTAAGTAGCTTTTATAAGTTCTTATAGCTAGGCCAGCCTTTTTATTTAACTAAAAACTAGTTTAGTTTATAAGCATATTATTTAGTAAAAATAGCTTTAACTTTTTATTCTTACTTTTTATTAATAAGTTCTGCATCGGGCATTTTTTTATCCCCCTTAAATTTAAGTTACTTGGTGTAAGGCTTTAGCAAGAATATATAAAATACTAAATAAATTTTTAACTAAGCATAATAACTAGTAAGCTAGAGCTAATATACCTGCTTTTTAATAAGTTTAATAATTTTAAAGGGATTATTAAACTTTTAGTTAAGTTTTTTGCTTGGCTGGATTATTTTAATATTACGTAGTAATAGTAAAATATTATTCCTAACCTTAAATTTAGTAAGGGTATGCTATTTATTATGGTAAAGAGCTTGCTTTTTTTAGGCCTTATTTATATAGTTTTATAATTTATCTTATAACTTTTATAATTAATAAAGTTTATTTTTTAATAAAAAATATAATATTCTTTTCCTATAGTTTTTTAATAAAGAAATAATAGGTTCTTGGCCGCGCGAGGCTATCCAGGGTGCGTACCTAGTTATATTATACTTTAAATTATTATAAGTAAATAATATAACTAGCAAAAATATAACCTAGTTATTTTACTAAAAGTTATAATAAATACATAGGTATATTTTAAGTGTTTAATTTTATTATTTAATTTAACCATTTAACTACGGATAGTATATAGTATTAAGGTATTTTTTAATTTATAATACTTAATAAAATAATTATTAATAACCTAAGGTAAATAATAAGCCTTAATTAGTAACTAGGCTCCTGGGCGCCCCTATATTATATATTATTTTTTTAATAAACTTATTAGCTAGCTTTTTAGTGTTAACTTTTTAGGTAATAGGGATATATTTTACTTTCTTACTAAAATAATTTACCACTATTAATATTATATTATACACGCGGCCTTTGTACTTTAATAAAGGTAGGCTAATAATAAAATTTATAAAAAAATCTTTTTATAATATATTTAAAACTAGTAAAAAGGTAAACCAGCCTTGGGCTAGCTATTATAAAGCTTTAAACCTTTAATATAAAAAACATCTTTTAATATACTCTTGCACTTCTTTATTAAGATCTTTTTATTAAAACTTATGCTTAAGTAGCTTAATAATATGCTTATAACTAAAATAGCCTGCATAGGGATTATTATAATATACTTTTATAATTTTATACTATAATATAAACACAGGAGGGATATAAATAGCCTTTTAATAAAAAAAAAAAATATTTTTTACATGCTAGTGCTTTAAATAAAAGCCCTGCCTTATTTTAACTAAAATTATTTTTTTTAGCTATTATTAAATATAACCAGTGTAAGCGTTTTTATATTAAGCTTTAAATAACTTTTACTAAAGGGGTTTTATAGCTAGTCTAGCAGGTTTTTTCTCGCGGGCTACCTTTATAACCTATAACTTAAAATATATTAGCCCCGGGAGCTAATACTTTTTTTAACCTTTTTTTAAAGGGGTAGCTAGGCCCTTTAGCGCCTGTTTAGTATTAGTTTAGTTAAAAAATAACTTTAACTTTTTTTATAAAGTTAAAAGTAAACTAACTTAATACTTTTTATTTTCTACTTAATAGTCCGGGCGCCTTAATAATATATTTATTAAATTAAACCTCCCTAGCCTATACTTAATTTTAAAGTTATAAGCTACTAATAATTTTATTTAATAAGCTTGCTTTTAATTTAAAACCTTTATTTTAAAAAAGTACCACAAGTTATTATAATTATACTAAACATATATAAAATACGCAAAGCCCTTTAAGTAGTATTACTACTTCTTAAAGAACTTAATAACTGCAAGTAGTTTTTAATTATAAACCTTGTATTTTAGCTTTAGTTTATAAAGTTATTAAAAGTAAAAGGTAATAAGCTACTACTAGTTTTATTTTTTTTTACTAGGTGTTTTTTCCTAATCTAACTATGTAATAATACTAGCTATAATAAAACTTAATATATTTATAATAACAAGGATCTTCTTTTCCAGGTTAAAATACTATAGTATTAAAGGCTAGGTAAAAGTAAATTTAACCTTTTTAAAAGCTTTTTATGCGTTGTCCAGCTATAAAAAGGGGCTATTTTTACGCCCTTTAACTATTTTTTTTAAAAGCTATATTATAGGGCGAGTTACTCCAGCATATTTTTTAATAAATTATTTAAAGTAATTTACAAACCCTAAAAAAACTTATAACTTATAATATAATATTAGCACTAGCTAATTAATAACTATTTAACTTTATACCAGGTTAATAAATATTCCGCCCTAGCTAATAATAAAGCTAAGAAACTTTACCTTTTCCTGGTAAAAACTATACTTTAATAACTTTATATATAAATTATACTTCTGCAGGCGTTCCAGGACTTCTTAAACATGTTAAATATACTTTTTTTTAGTTTTTAAAAAAATTAGGATATTGTTTAAATAAACCATACAAAAATTATTAAGAACCCTGCTTATTACTATATTAATATAGGACTAAAATATTATAAGTGTATTAGTAAGACTAAATAATATAATTATATATTTATAATAGCTATACTAGGTTTAGAATGCTGTTTTTTATTTATCTCCCTGCTTAATATAAATATAATAATATATGTTATAAAGGTTAAGTTTAATAAAGTATTATATATTTACTAACTAGTCCATAAGTTTATTAATACAAGGCAATAAATAATAATTCTTTTAGATTATTATATTTAAACCTTAATAATTAACATATAAACGCAAAAATTTATTTACTTTTTAGGTAAAAAAAACAGGCGCTTTTACTAAACTTTAAAATAGCCATATTTATCCCCTTGCCAACATCTTGTTAAGATACTTTTTTAAGGTTAATAATTTATAATAGGAAAGGCTATAAATAGGCCCCTAAAAAAATGTTTTACCTTTTTTTAAAAGGATCTTATAACACACTTTCTTGCTTGAAAGTTAAGATGCTTTTTTTTTAAAAAAGACCTAACTTTATTTAATATATTAAAAAGGCAGGACCGTAACCAGTACACTTTTAGTTTTTTTTAATTTATATAAGATTAAAAGTATAGGACCCTTTTTTATTATTTTAATAAATTTTTTTATTAATTTAATTTAAAAGCGTGGGGTATAATACCGCCAACACCATTAATTAATAATTAAAAAAATATTTAAATTTACTTTAGCTATTTAAGGCCGTTCAAGCACGGCTTAGTACTTATTATAAATAAAATTAATAATATAAAATATTATATTAAATATCTTTATCTTGCTAATAAAATCGCGGATTTATATTTTAACCTTAAATTAGCCATAGCACAAAGTAATCTTTTTATTAGCATATTAAACTAGTTATAGCATCCAGTCTATAGCTATTTTAATTTTTTATTTTTTTAAAAATTAAACTAAAAAAAAATTTGCACTAGCCCTAGTATTTAGTAAAGCTTTAAATTATTTATTTAAATTATTTTTTTAAACTTGCAGATTTACTAGGATAGGAAATATAGTAGGTTTATCCGCACTAGTTAAAGTTAATAACTTAGGGCCTGGTAATTACTATTTAGTTTTTAATTTTTTATTTACTTTTATTTTAGTTAGGTAATTTTTTATAAAATGCCCTTTTGCGCCGCATGTATAGTAATAATTTTTTTTTTTTATTTATTTTATTTTTTAGGCAAGAGCTAACACTTAGCTTGCGCTAGCTTTTATTTACTAGTTTTATTTTTAAAGCTATAATAATTTTTTTAACCTTGCTTTTTTAAGGGCTGCCCTAATAAATTTTAGTTTTTTTTATTTATTAAAACGCCTTTATTCTAGCTCTGGTTAATACCTTTTACTAAATTCTTATTTTTTATAGCAGGAGGGTTTTTATTATTTTTTTTTTAACTACTATTTTTAGGCGCTTTTTGCTTTTTACGTGCCAAAATTAACTTATATTAGGTTATTTTTATATTAACACCTTTAAAAATAATTAAAGGATTCTGCAAGCGCGCTATATACTGCTAATATAGCTTATTTAATATATAAATATAAATAATAGCTTTTTTGGCAGTGCCCCGGAGGGGGTTAAAAACTATTTTTTAAAACTTTGCTAACCACACCTTTAGTAGTTAGCTATTTTATTAGTTATTTATAAAATACTTTATTTTTTAACTAGCTTAATTTTTTTTTAGGTTAACCTATTAATATATAAACTACTTAAATATTGCCCATGTAAGTAGCTTAATAAGCTTTTTTTATTTTACACGCTATTTATATTATGCATCTTTTTTAACTTTACTTATTAAGTAAATAACTTTACTTATTTTAGTGCTATACTACATAGGGGCTTTATTAAACATATTCCTAAAATTATTAAAAAATATTTTTAGTTTTATTAAGTCCTTGCTATTAAAAATCTTAATATTTAAAGGCTTTAGTTTTTTTAGCTTAGGTTTACTTTATAATAATTACTGTGCTAATACCTTAATAACCTTATTTTTAATAAATATTTAAGGTTACTTATGCGCTTGGTTTTAATTAGGTAGTATTTTACCTACGGTGCTATTACTATTATTTAAGCTTAATAAGTTAAATAGCTTTTTAGGATTTCCAGCGGGCAAAAATAACTTGTTTAGCCACTAATTTTTTTTAGTTTGCTAAGCTATTTACTTGCCCTTATTAAGCTTTAGTTTTAATAGTATATTTTATTATAATATTATAGTAAATGGCCCAGCCACAAGCGTTCCTAAAATAATATTTTTAATTAAAATAATACTTATTATAATATATTTAGGGTTAATATACTACATGGGATTTTTAGAAAGGTAAGGTGGTAAAAAATCTTTTTAAGTTTTACTTACTAAAGGGAATAAGTTATTTAGTTTATAGTTTAAGTTATTAACCTTAATAACAAGGGTGTTATTATATATTAATAATATAGGTTTAGGTAAAAATAATAGTCCCAAGCTTTTTTATACCTAAGTTTATATTTTAAAAACCTTAATTAAAATAGCTTTAGTCCGCCTTTATTTATTTAAAAATTTAGTTTAGGATACCATGTTAATAATATTTAAAAATTAATAAAAAAAGTAATTTTAATTATAAGGGCGCCCTAGCACCTAAATATTTTTTATTAATAATAATAAAGCTTGGCAAAGTATCTTTAACTAATAAGAATAAAGTATTTAAAACCTTAATAAATTTAATTAAAAAAATTACTTAGAAAACTAAATATATTATAGCCTTTAGCCTTTTTATATAAGCCTTGCTTAAAGGCCTAAGGCCTTTAAGTAATTTTTTAAGCTATTCTTATTTAAAAAGTAAGTAATATTTAAATATCTTTATATTCACGCCCTTTATAACTACTTTCTAGCTATTAGGGTAATTTAATACAAGGCGTGCCTTTATTTTACTACTTAAATAGCGCCTAAAACCTAAGGTCCCCGAGCTAAGGTCCTTAATTAAAGCTAATATTATATTAAACCTAATATTATATTAGATTTAACACCATATTAAGTCTTATATAATAATTTATGGTAGTAAGGTTTACTAAGCTAAATAGGTGCCTAAGGCATCCCGCACGGGTGATGTTAACACTTCGCGGTGGCGTGACCTGGGTGCCTTAGGCATCGCTTAATGGCGTGACCCGGATCAATGTCGGCCCTGACAGTATAAAAGCTAAAATTATAGGTTAAGCGCCTGGAGGCCACCTTTATATTACCTAGTAATATAAAAGTAATTATAGCGCAAATTATTAAAAAGCGCCTATTTACACTTTATGTTTAGTATATAAAAAAAATAAATTATTTATAAATTATATTATTATTAACAAGTTACTATCAGGCGCCTACGCTAACTACTATTATATTTTAAAAAGTAAATATTATAACTACCATAGTAAGTACCCTAACCAATAGTTTGCAAAACTAGTAATTAATTATAATAGCTTAAAAACTAATATTAAAAACACTACTACCGCCGCCCGTGCCGTAAAAAAAAATATATAAAAAAAAAAAAATAATAACCGTGTTGTAAAGTAGTTATAATACTACCTAGTAAATAACTAAGTATTTACCTAAATATTAACCTTAGCCTAATTATAAACCCGTGGCCGCGCTAAGTAGCTTTATAACTTATTTATTATAGTGGCTACTTAAAAAAATATATTTACTACCGCCTAAAAGGTATTTACTAAAACATGCCTTAATATTATAATTAAGTTTATAAAAAAAGCAGGTTTACTAGTAAAAAAAAAAAAAGGTAAGGATAAGTTCCCTGGTTTATTAAATAATTTTAATAAAAAGTTATTAAAAAATAATTAATATTTATAGGGCCAGACCCTAGTTAATAAAGTAAGTTTAAATTATTATTTTACTTTAAAATTTATACCTATATTATTATCACTCTTGTAGCAAGAAATATTATTTATAATTATAATAAATATATATTAGCAGTGTTTTAAATAACCATTCTCACGCCTTTATTTTTTAGTGTTAAACAGGCTGCTAACTAGTTAGTTATAACTAAAAGGTTTTTTAAATAATAGTTTTTTAAGCAACCATACACGCGATATAGCCATGCATATAAAACCTAGTAAGAACTTTTTATATATAATAGGGTTTAAAATAGCCTGCTTAATAATAACCCCCTAAGCCTTATAAATTATTATTATATATACTAGTAAAACTAGAAATTATATATAGGTATAAATAGCACTATAATAATAAAAGTCTTGCCTTATATAAAAAATTAGTATTATATTATAATTATTATTTTTTTTAGCATGTGGACTATTATACTAGTTAAAAGCTATTATTAAAGCAAGCGGTGCCTTTTAGGTGGGATTTATAATTTTTAGTAGCTATATAATATTTACTAACATACCTATAATATTATTTATAAAACCCTTTTTTATTTAAATATTTTATATTAGCATAATATAATAGCTAAAAAAATTATAAGCTTTTTAGCTAGGTTTCTAGCCTAGTTTATTTTTATAATTATAGTATTAAATTTAATATAATTAGCTTATAAAATAATTACAGGCCTATTAAAGTCCAACACATGGTTATAGTTATATTAGTATATATTATTTTTTTTTATATATATAAATTATATTTATAAAGGCATTACTCTTGCTTGTAGGTAACTTAGCCTATACTTATATTATAAAAAGCTCCTAGTTTTTTATTATAATAATATTTTTTTTAAGCGCTTTAGCGCAAGAATAAATATATAAGTTATTTAAAAGCTTGTAGTCTAGTAATAAATAATATTTAGCTTAATAATAATATTAAATTAATTATATAAATATTAACTAGCCTTCTTCTTTTTATTTATAAGTAAAAACATGGCCTTAAAAAAAGGGCTCTAGCTAATTAAAGGCAGCTAGTAAAAGTCCCTGGCCAGGATAATATTTAAGCTATTAAAGGGTTTAATTTTATAGTTTAGGAAAATTTTATAATATTATTAATTAATATAATATAGCTATTTTAAACTTATTATAAACTTTTTATTAATAATTAAATATAACATGTTGTAAAAACTTGCCTGCAAGGCTAATAATATTAAAGGCTATAAGTAATTATAACCCCTCTTGCCTTTTAATATAACTAGTAATTAAAATAATAAGTATAAGGTTTAGCCACTAATATTATATATAGTAATACTAGTTAAAGCGGCCTATATAATAATAAAGGTCTTATAATTACTAGTATAAAAAGCTATATATTTTAGGGTTATAAATAATAGGTTAATAATATAAGATTTACTAGTACTAGCCTTGCTATTTAAATTAATTAATAATTATTTTAATAAAAGTAATAAATATATAAAAATAAATTATTACTTATTACTTATATAAAAAACTAGTAAACCGCGCGACCGTAAGATACTTTTATAATATTTAATTATAATATTATATAGCTGGTATTACTTAACCTTTAGGCTATTTAAATAAGTTAATAAATAAGTTAATACATTTACTAGGTAATCCGCCTTTACTAAATCCTAAAATTCTAAACTAAAACTAGGTTTTTTTATATATTAAGTTTAGTTATACTATTAATTAATATTATGCTGGCCCAGGCTATTAAATTTTATAAGAAAACTATTATTATAGCCAGGCTGCTAAGCCGCCATGGCCTTTTAAAAAAGTATTTTAGTAATTAAGCTAGTATTATTATTTTAAGTTAATAAATTAGTTTTATTTTTTATATTTTTATTATTTTATATATAGCTATTTTTTTTATAGCCATGGTATTTACAGTAGTATTTATACATGTTATAAAAGCTATTAAATATTAATTTATTAATTATACATAGGTTATTTATTTTAATAAATAAATAATAAAGTATTAACTTAACGCGGGTAAAGTTTTTTAGGTTTATAACTTAATTATATATTAGGTAGTAATAAATAATATAATTTTTTATTTTACTTTTAACCTTTTTATATACTCTAGGCTATAGGGTATAGTAGTGTATATAATATAATAATATTAAATTAATAAGCTTTAGTAGCTATTATATATACTTTACTATTATATTTAAACCTTATTTAATATTACCTTTTTTATTACTAGTATTATTATAGTCCGTATCTAGTAGTAAAAATAGGTTATTTTATTTTTAATTTATAAAATATAAAATAATAATCACGCTATAGCTTAATATTTAAAGTAATAGGCCTAATAAATAATAGTAAACCTTTTATATAAATTAATCTTGCTTTATAATTAGGGTATTTATTATTTTTTATACTAGTAATAGTAAAAAACAGCGCGTATTAACATGCTTAAAAACTAATTTTATAACCTTTTTATATAACTTTATTTTTTTTTAAGCTTTATAATATACTTAGTAATATAATAAAGCAGGAAGCACTTACTAATATATATAGCTATGTTTAAATTTATAAGCCACCCTAAGCTAATAATTAAATTAAATATGTTTAGGGTTATGTTGTTACAGGCTGGAAAGAGATAGTAATATATATTATTAATTAGTTTTATTAATTAAAAATCATGCCATGTTACCATAGGGAAATAAAAGTAATAAATAACTTATTTAATTTACTTATTTTTTTATTAGCAGTAATTTATATTATAATAATAATATAATATATAGTTTATAACCTGCATAAAATAAGCAAGTATATTTTTTTATTAAAACCAGGGCAGCTAAATAGCCTTATAATTTATATTAATAATAATAATCCGTACACGGGAAGGGTTTATAGCTATAATATACATACCTTAATAAGCCTTAAATAACTGCTATAACTTATTAAACTATTAAAGGCTATTAAAAATAAGGGTAAATTATATTTAATATATACTATGGTTATAAGTTAAACCTTAACCTTATTATTTATAGTAAGACTAATTATTTATAATACTAAACTTAGGCTTAATAACTATATTAAAAAACACGCGGTAGTAGTAATAAAACCATACTATAATAATATAAGGGTTATTTTATAAATTACACTATATAATTTATTTATAAATAGCCTTTATATTATTATACCACGCTTTATACTTAGGTAACTATTATATTAAGTTATTTTAATATAAATTAGCTATAAAAAATATTAAAAATAGGTAAGCCATGCCTATTTAAAAAATAAGTAGTTAAAATAACACGCACGGTAATAAAAAACAGGCCACTTATTAATATTTTTAACCATGGCTTTTAAGCTATTTTTCTTACTATGCTAAAATAACCACGTACCACGAATAGTTTTAAAAAAACTAGTAATAAAACTTAGTAGCATAAATAATTTAGCTATATTTAATTAAAAAATTACTTATAACTTTTTTATAAAAATATCTTGCTAGCTAGGCACGCGGTTATAAATATAAAAACTAGCTTGCTAATTTATTTACTAATAATAAATTATATTAAAGTAAATATATTAAAACCGGGAATACCGTGCGAAACAACCACTCTTATATTTAAGTAGGTATTTAACATAATTTATAAATAATACCTTACGCGGGCATGTTATAACTAGCTTTGTATTATTATAAAAAAAAAAAAATACTAATAATAGTAATTATTGCAAGCGGTTAAACTTAAATAATAGTATTATATAAAATAAAAAAAAAGTTAAATAAAAATTATTACGCACTAGCTTAGTAGTATTATTTACCGCGGTTTATAAAGCCTTAAGCTTTATAATTATTATAAGTAAATTAGGCATTGTAACCATATTAGGCGCCTGTATATTATTAAGATTTATTTATTAATTATTATTTAGGGTTATTAACTTACTAGCTAGTTACTAGTTTAAAATAAAATAATTAACTAGTTTATTCTCTAGCAACTATATAAGGTTATAGTTATTTTTAATTATATTTTAGTACCCTGAATGGTTTACCTAAAGGTAATCTAGCTATTATTTAACTACCTAATGCCTTACTTTAAAGTTATAATAAAATTATAGGTGCATTTTCTAGTCCATACTAAAATTAAATAGCTATAAAATTAATACCTTAAGTTTCTTAGGTAAAAGCAAGAGCTATTTATATATTTAACTAGTATTTTATAAAAAGTTAATAATATAGCCTTTATATAAATACTAGTAATTTTAAATATAATAAACCTTAATAAATATATAAACTTTTATAATTAGTATTTTTTTAATTTATATTAATTTTAAAAGATAAAAAAAATATTACCAGGATTTATTTTATTTTATAAATTAAATTTAAAAATTTTTTAGTTTTAGTTAGCTAACACGCAACGCTTGTAAATATTATTTTTTTTTTAAAGGTTTATATTAAACCATTATTTTTAATAATAACTACACATCTTTAGCTAGTATATATTAAGCTAGTAATAAAAATTATTTAATAGCTTTTAATTACAGTCCATAATAACTAAATATATAAAATTAATAAAAAAAAATAAACATGGTAAGGAAGCATGGTCCAGGCCTGCGTGTATAAAAAGGCTAAAATTAACTTTAGTATTTTATAAAAATAAAAATAATTTATTTTTAATAGTTAACTAGGAGCTTATAGCGGTAAAGCTATTAATATTTAACTTAATATTATTTTTATTAATAATAATAACTGGCTGCGGGCGCCTAGCCAGCAGGCAAAATATAAGTAATAATAAAAATATAGTTATTATAAGCGTGAAAAAGGGTATAAATATAGTAAAAATTATAGGTAGTAACAGGCGTGTTAAAGATAAATAAAAAGGTTAGGATTTACTAAAAGTAATTATATAGGTTATTTAATTAGCTACTTACTAGGCATGCTATTATTTTATATTTTTATAATATTATTTTATTTATTATAAGTTATTAAATAAGTATATACCACGGTATTAGTAGTCTGGCTTTGGCTATAATAGGCGTGGTTATTATATATTTAGGTTAGTTTTATTAAAAGGGGGGTATTAAGTAAGTAAATTAAAAAAATTAGTAACTATAGCAAAGCGCTTTTTACTTTTTTAAAGCTAAGTTAATAATAATAATAAATAAATAAAGCCGCGTAAACCTAAAGCGCCTGTTAATTTTTATATTTATTATAAGTACTAGTAGGCTTGCGGCCCGCAGCGCGCTAAAATTATATTATTAAAAGCTAATAACTATAGCTAGTGTAGCAAGCGGTTAATATTATATTTAACTTTATAAATACAGGCCATATAATATTTAAATATAAAAATAAGGCTAAAAATAATAAATAATAATATTATAAAAACTTTACAGCAAGAATAATTATATAATAATACTTTTTTTAAATTAATTATAGCAAACCTAACGCCGTAATGTCTAGATAGTAAAAAAAAGTTATATAATAATACTTTTTTTAAACTAATTATAATAATCCTAAGCAATTCTACCATTTTACATAATCCCTAATAAAGCTCACGTGACCGGGAGCCAGGACCTACAATTTATCATGCGCGGGCCTCCACTTCATTCCGGCCTCGCGCAATAATAAAATAAAAGGTTTATAAATAACTATATTTTTTAAAAATACTTGCGGAACTAGTTTCCCTAGTTATTAAATTTTAATTAAATTTTTCCCTTTTACAAGGCGCACTAAGCATTAATTTAAAGTTTATAAAAATTAATTTTCTATAAAATAAGTATAAAAGGTTTTTGTAAAAAATAAGTAATTATAAGGTAAAAAAGCCTGCTTTTATAAAAAAAAATAAAATAAAAGCCTTAGTATTACTATTATAAAAAAATTAGGTATATTAAATTAAAATATTGAAAGTTTATAAAAAAGGTAAAAAAGGTAAAAAATAAAAAATAATATAAGGACCTCGCGGTGGTGGTAGTTATTATTAGTAAATAATTTTAATTAAATATAAATTAAGTTATTATAAAATAATTATTTTTATTTATAAAAATTATATTACTTAGTAAAGTAATTATAAATTATAAGGCCCTTATAAATTATAAAAGTATTATAAATATAGTTTTTTTTCTTTTTATAAAATAAGCAGGATAACAAATTTTGTCATGCTAGATTTTTATATAAGTTATTAATAATAAATATATATAAAATAAAAGTATTATAAAGGTAAATATATATTTTTAAAATTTATATAAAATTTAAAAAAAGTTCCAGGTGCTTGCGGTAGTATTATTAAATATAAAGTAAGTAATATTAGGCATGCCATGGCTAAAAATTAATAATTTATAAATAGTTTAGGCTATAAAAAAATTAACCTTTATAAAGCAAGACTATTATATAAAAAGGGTTTTTATAAAAAGATTTATTAAAAATATATATAAAAAGCAACTTAAGACTTTTTAAATTAATATAATAAAAGTTAAATAAATTATATTAGGCAAGGAATTGCCTAACTAGTACCAGGATTTTATAAAAATATTTTTAAAGAAAAAGTTATAACAGCTCCTACCTTATTATAAAGGGGTAAACTTGGAAATTAAGGTCAAAAATAATAAAAAATTATTATTTAGGCTTTTATATTATTACTCAGTAAAGTTTATATATACATGGACTTTTATAGGCTAAATACTATATTTATAAAAAATTAATATTTCTTATTTTTAATTAATAAAATAATTATAAGGCTAAGCGGTGCTAAAATTTATTTATAATTAAATTTTTATAATATATATAATTATATTTATATTATAGCTAGGAATAAATAAAAATAGTATTTTATATAAAGTATAGGCTATTTAAGTACTTAATAATATTATTTAAACTTATTAATGCGCCTGTAATATTCTAGGGCTTTATAAATTAAATATTTTATAACTTATTAAATATTATAATTATAATATATATTAATAATATTATTATATTCTTGCAGGATATATAAAGTTATAAAAAATATATTTATAAAATATTAAAAAAGCTTTACAAGGCAGGCCTGTACTATAAGTAAAGTAAATATATATTTATAATATAAAAAATTAACTTTTTAGGGTATATTATTATACTTAATAAAGTTAAGATAAAAAAATCACGTGTGGCTATAATTTAGAAGTAGCTAATACTAAAAATAGTATATAATATTTTTATATTTTTAAGCTTTATTAATTAATATTATAAATTTATTCATGCCTACGCGGTAGTAATAGCAGTTTTTATAAATTTTTTTTTAAAAAACTAAAAAATAATCCCGCAAGAATAGCTAAAAATAAGGTATTAATTATAATACTAAAAGCTTATAAAGTAATAAACTTCTTAAAAAAATTTAAAAAATAGTATATTTAAACTATTTTATAAAAAAGTTAGTCACGCAAGTAAAAATAAATGCCTTTAAAAATAATTTTTATAATATATTAACCTAGTTATATTTTAAAAAAATATAAAAGCTTATAACTTTTTTTTATAAAAGCTTATTTTAATAAAGTATAATTATACTGCTAGTAAGTAAAAGCTTCTAGCTATTATAAAAATTTTTTATAAATAAAAATATTATTTTTAAAGTATATTATAAAAGGTTAAGGTAATTATAAATTATAAAGTATTAGTAATATTTTAGTTACCTATAAAGGTGCTTTTATAAATATAAATTTATTAAGCCTAGTTTTTAACTAGGTTTTAGTTTTAAATTACTTATCATGCGGGTGAACTAAACCTTGTAAATAAACTTTTATAAAAAATTAATTATATATAAAATAGTTAATATAAAAAGGATTAGGAAGGTTATATAAAGTAAGTAAAAAAAAGCTACTTTAATAATTAGGTATTATAAACACGCAAGATGTTTATAATAATAAATTTATAAATATAAAAAATGTTAAAATGCATGCTGCACAAGAAGACCTAGTTAAAAATTTATTATTTAAAACTATAAGTAAAAAAATTATTATTACTATTATTAAAAATAAAAGGATAAAAAAATTACTAGGTTAGGATAGGTAATAAATAATTAAGCCACGCGTGATTATTAACTATTAAGGTTATAAATTATAATACTTTACTTAAAATAAAGATACCTTATAAAAAGGTAAAAAGGCTTTATAAAAAAAGATTTATTTTATATAAATTTTTTATAAAAAATTATAAAAAGCTTACTAATATTTTTAAAGCAGGACCCCTTTATAAAAAAAGTTATAAATACTATTTATAAGTATAAATTTAAATTAAAAAATCCTAGTGCGCGGAAAAATACTTTATAGCTATAAAAATAATAGCATGTAAATAATAGCCTTTTATATAACTTTTATAGTTATATATCCCTAACTATTACTAGTTATAAATTAAAATTTTAGTAAAGCTATATAATAACCTATTTCTAAGGTACTTTATAAAAAAATATTAAAACTAGTTTAATAAAGGTTTTTTAGCTAAAAATACAGGATTTCATAAAAAAATATTATAAAGTATATAAAATTTATTAAAAATTACAGGTACTACGTGGTAAATAATAAGGTTTATTTTAACCTTTATGTAAGACCGACAAGTCTTGAAGATCTCTACTAACAATGAAGATATTAATAAAGAAATTTAATTAATAAAAATAAAGTATTCTAAACCCCGCTGGATAACATTAAAAAAGTTACTTAAAAATTTAGGAAAAAGGCTAGCTTTAAAGCTATTTTTATAAACCTTTAAGCTACGCTTAAGCTATTCCTAACTAAAAAATAAATATAAGTTTAAATACTTTACGCACGGGTTTTTACTTTAATTTATATTTAAGGCCTACCCTAGCCTTACTTAACTAGTAGCTAAAATCTTAAACATTAATAACCTAGTTAAGTTATATAACCTAATATAATAGTAAGGTATGCTAAGCCTTGGCGGCCTAAGGCTAAAGCTTAGGTGCTAACTTTAAACTAATAGTAAATTAGCTTTAATAATATTAAATAAAAAAATATTAGCCTTAATAATTTTTTTTTTAATTAAAGGGTCGTCCGCGACCCGCCGCTAAATTAAAAAAAAATAATAATAAAATATTACTATTATTATTAATATTAACACTAAACATAGCTTTATTATTACTATTTTTAACTTTATTAAAGTATTATTTAATATATTAAATTTAGTGTCTTATTCTTATTATTTATAGCACTTTAAATAAAATATAATATTTATTTATAATTAAAAGGGGAAAAACGGCGCTTTAATAGTGCCTGGTATAAAAGTATAGATTATAATATAGTTTATAATTTTATAAACTTTTAAACTTATTAAACTTTTTACTAAATAAAAAGTTACCTTTTTTATTATAATTAAAAAAAAAGCCCTTTCGGGCGCTGCCCTGGCTTTTTAATAAGTAAAAAAAAAGTGCCTTATTATAACTATAGTAATTTAAGATGCCCCTACCTTTGCCTTTTAAACTTTTATAATAGTATAGTTATAAAACCCTTTTAATATAATGTTTTTACTAACTTTAAAAGCCCTTAGTATTCCTAATCTTTTTTTAGTATTTATTTCCTATTAGGTTTAAAAACTTTAATTTTAATTAATTCTTAGGCGGTAATTAGTATAACTTATATTTTATAAGCGCCTTTAAAATATATAACAAGGTTATAAGTAATAATTTAGTAAGTTTTTTTTACTTTAATAGCTGCTAACTGGCGGCGCTCCGCCGGTGTTTTATTAAATATATTAACTTTTAATCTTATAATAACTACCTTATTATTTAATTATAGCCCCCGCGCCTTTTAGCTTATTTTTTTTTATTTTACCTTGTGCTATGCTAGCTATTATTATTATTAATACTTTTATTATAAGTTTTATGCTACTACCCCCTTAGGCTTTTTTTTTTAGCCTCTAGCTTTTTTTTTTTATAAATATACTTTATTTTTAACTAGTTTACTGGTGGAATAGCTCCGGTATAAATATTAGTTAATAAAAAATAGGTTTACTTATAGTATATAAAGTATGTTTAAGCATGTAAAAATAATAGGTTAATTAATAGCCTTAATAATTATATTTATTTAGCCCCTAAGTGTAATTACTTTTACTATATTTATAATAAGGGCACTTGCCTTTCCCTACTATTTTATATAAAAAAAAATATTACCTTTTTATAATAAATAAACCCTAGTAACTATAATAAATACCTTTATTATTAAAACATGTTTACTTACTAGGTTAAACTAGTAATAAAAGCTTATAAAAAAAAATAAGCCCCAAGGTCCGTGTAATAAAGGTTTTAGCTTTAATTATTTAAAAGCTTATTTAATTTTTTTAGCTTACTACTAAATAGCCCCTAGCCTATTTTAATAATAGCTAGAATAGCTACTAGTCCGCTAATATTTTTTTTTAAAAAAATAAGCCTGTTATACCTTTTTTTTTAAAAAAATACTAGGTATAAAAAAAAAACACCTATAAAGGCCCCTACTCTTGCTTTTAATATTAAATAGTAGTTTTTTATTACGGCCTTACCGCGTAATTAGTTATTATTTTTTCTTTTTTTTAAAAAAAATAAAAATCTTTTTTTTTTAATACTTTAATTTTAATATAAACATAGTTTTTTATTTTAAATTATAATTTAAAATAAGTTTTAATACCAAGCCGGCGGTAATTTAGCTATAATTTATTAAACCTTAAAACCTTATAAAAAAATAAAAAAAGTAATTGCTTTACTTATAGCCTTAGGTATAATTTTAAAATTTTATAAAATAAAAAATCTTATACCCCTTTTTAAAGCTATAAGTAACTAGTA
>NW_020797896.1:1903556-1905958 GCF_003369625.1 Aspergillus mulundensis | reverse complement strand
TAATAAAAAAGGCCTGCCCTAAATTAATAAAAATTATACTTTTAAGTTATTATTATAATTAACCTGCAAGAGTATTTTTTTATTAGGCTATAATTAATTATTACTAAAGGGTATTTATAACTAGTTTAGTGGTTTTTTTTTATTTACTACCTTTATAATAAATATTTTAAGGCTTAAAAGTTTTAGGTACTTATAAGCCTAACCACGCGGAGGGATAGCTAGGTCCTTTAATATTATTTTAGTAATAGTTTATTAAGAAAATAAATTTAACTTTTTTTATAAAATAGGGAGTATTTTAACTTAATACTTTTTATTTTTTATTATATAATTTAATTACTATAATAGTATATTTACTAGATTATACTTACCTAGCTTATACTTAATCTTAAAGTTATAAGCCACAAGTAATTTTACCTATTATACCTGCTTTTAATTTAAAACCTTTATTATAAAAAAATAGTGCAAGTTATTATAATTATATTATATATATATAAAATATAAAAAGCCCTTAAGGTAATAATATTATTTTTTAAAGTATTTAATTATTATAAATAATTTTTAATTATAAACCTTATAGCAAAGCTTTAGTTTATATAGTTAATAAAAATAAAAGGCTATAAGGCGCTACTAGTCCTATTTTTTTTTACTAGGTAACTTTTTTTACTTTAGCTGCGTAATAATCCTAGTAATAGTAAACCTTAATATATTAATAATAATAAGGATTTTTTTTTTAAAATTAAAGTATTATAGTACCAGCAGTTTAGTAAAGTTTAACTTAATTTTTTTAAATATATTTTTTATATTAGTAGGAAATAAAAAAGGCTTGCTTTTATATTTTTTTACTATTTTTATTAAGAGCTAGGTTATTAAACATATTACTTTAATATAATTAGGAATAAAGTATTAAAAATAATTTATAAAGCCTAAAAAAACCTATAACTTATAAAATAATATTAATTTTAATTAATTAATAATAGTCTGGCTGCGGTCCGGATTAATAAATATTTTTTTTTATTTAATAATAAAGCCTAAAAACTTTACCTTTTTTTTATAAAAACTATATTTTAATAATTTTGCATATAAATTATGCCTTTTTAATTAATTAAGGACTTCCTAAACATAGTATACATGTTTTTTTTTTATTTTTAAAAAAATAAAAATATTATTAAGGTAAATAATATAAAACTTATTAAAAATCCCGCTTATAACTATATTTATATAAGATTAAAATATAGCTAGTGTATTTATTAAGCTAAAAGGCATAATTATATATTTATAGTAACTATAACAGGTTTAGAATGCTGTTTTTTATTTATTTTTTTTTAATTTATATTTTATAATACGTGTCACGTAAATTTAGCTTGGTAAAATATCTTATATTTACTAGCTAATTTATTAGCTTGTTAATATATAATAATAAATAATAATTCTTATTAGTTATTATATTTAATTTATAATAATTAATATAAAAACATAAAAATTTATTAAGTTTTTAAATAAAAAGTACCAGCACTCCGGCGCTGCTTTAAAATAGCTTAATTTATTTTTCTTAAGTATTTTATTAAAATACTTTTTTAATATTTATAATTTATACTAAAAAAAATTATAAATAGGACCCTATAAAGGCTTCTTATTTTTTTTTAATAAAATTTTATGCTTTACTTTACTAGTTAAAAGTTAAGTAGCTTTTTATTTAAAAAAAACTTTACTTTAGTAAATATACTAGGGTGGCAGGACCTTTTTTACTTTTTTTTAGTTTTTTTTAATTAATAAAGTATTATAAGTACCGGCCCCTTGCGTATAGTTTTTATAAACTTTTATAATATTTTAATTTTAATAAAAAGTATATAATTTTACTAAGTTTATTTTACCGTAATAAGGTAAAGGTTTAAATTTACTTTAATTATTTAAAAATATCCTAGGATTACTTGGTAGTTCTTGTAAATAAAATTAATAATATAATATATTAAATTAAATATTTTTATAACTTTTTTTAAATCTTAAACCTAAGTATAAACTTATAAACGCCTGTAGTAAAAAATAAAGATATTATTAGTATATTAAACTAGCTATATTATGCGATTAGTATTTATTTTAATACCTTGCTTTTATAAATATTAAATTAAAATAAAATTAATATTAGCCCTAGTATTAAGTAGTACCTTAAACTATTAATTTACTTTATTTTTTTATATTTTAAAATCCGCAAGAATAGGGAAAGCAGTCTTCTTTTTTAAATTATATAACTTTAATAACTTAAAATTAAGGAATTGCTATTTATTTTTTACTAGTTTTTTTTTAGGCTTTTTTTTATTTAGACAGGCCTTTAATAAGTAGCCTAATTTACTATAATTAAAATAAAGACCCTTTTTTTTACAGCGCTTTTTTTTTTTTTTTTAAAA